>NW_027478158.1:31500000-31670000 GCF_051020975.1 Osmia lignaria lignaria | reverse complement strand
GCTAAGCTGGAAGTGGCATTTGCGGCTCGCACTAGTGCAGAGTTATCTCAAAGAAAGGGGCCACGGTGTTTTTGTATCTCTATTATGTTGGTGCGGGTTCGGAACTTTTAAATATCTTGATATATCTCGAGAACTACGCATCTGATCAAAAAATATCATAGAACATAAAAAGTAGGAAACTCAATTCTCTACAAATAAAGTCTCTTAACATTTTGCCATAGCTCGCTTCGTTTCCGAGATATTTGCAGATTTATCTCAAGGGAAGGTGCCTGACGGATATATTTCGAGGTATTTCTTCTTCTTGTTGTTCTTCTTCTGCACAGCTAAGCTGGAAGTGGCATTTACAGCTCGCAATAGTGCAGAGTTATCTCAAAGAAAGGGGCCACGGTGTTTCTGTATCTCTATTATGTTGGTGCGGCTTCGGAACTTTTAAATATCTTGATATATCTCGAGGACTACGCATCTGATCAAAAAACATCATAGAACACGAATAGTAGGAAACGTAATTCTCCACAAAAAAGGTCTCTTAACATTTTGCCATAGCTCGCTTCGTTTCCGAGATATTTGCAGATTTATCTCAAGGGAAGGGGCCTGACGGACATATTTCGAGATATTTCTTCTTCTTGTTGTTCTTCTTCTGCACAGCTAAGCTGGAAGTGGCATTTGCAGCTCGCAATAGTGCAGAGTTATCTCAAAGAAAGAGGCCACGGTGTTTCTGTACCTCTATTATGTTGGTGCGGCTTCGGAACTTTTAAATATCTTGATATATCTCGAGAACTACGCATCTGATCAAAAAATATCACACAACATAAAAAGTAGGAAACTTAATTCTCTACAAAAAAGGTCTCTTAACATTTTGCCACAGCTCGCTTCGTTTCCGAGATATTTGCAGATTTATCTCAAGGGAAGGTGCCTGACGGATATATTTCGAGGTATTTCTTCTTCTTGTTGTTCTTCTTCTGCACAGCTAAGCTGGAAGTGGCATTTACAGCTCGCAATAGTGCAGAGTTATCTCAAAGAAAGGGGCCACGGTGTTTCTGTATCTCTATTATGTTGGTGCGGCTTCGGAACTTTTTAATATCTCGATATATCTGGAGAACTACGCATCTGATCGAAATATATCATAGAACATAAAAAGTAGGAAACTTAATTCTCTACAAAAAAGGTCTCTTAACATTTTGCCATAGCTCGCTTCGTTTCCGATATATTTGCAGATTTATCTCAAGGGAAGGGGCCTGACGGACATATTTCGAGATATTTCTTCTTCTTGTTATTCTTCTTCGGCACAGCTAAGCTGGAAGTGGCATTTGCAGCTCGCAATAGTGCAGAGTTATCTCACAGAAAGGGGCCACGGTGTTTCTGTACCTCTATTATGTTGGTGCGGCTTCGGAACTTTTAAATATCTTGATATATCTCGAGAACTACGCATCTGATCAAAAAATATCATACAACATAAAAAGTAGGAAACTTAATTCTCTACAAAAAAGGTCTCTTAACATTTTGCCACAGCTCGCTTCGTTTCCGAGATATTTGCAGATTTATCTCAAGGGAAGGTGCCTGACGGATATATTTCGAGGTATTTCTTCTTCTTGTTGTTCTTCTTCTGCACAGCTAAGCTGGAAGTGGCATTTACAGCTCGCAATAGTGCAGAGTTATCTCAAAGAAAGGGGCCACGGTGTTTCTGTATCTCTATTATGTTGGTGCGGCTTCGGAACTTTTAAATATCTTGATATATCTCGAGGACTACGCATCTGATCAAAAAACATCATAGAACACGAATAGTAGGAAACGTAATTCTCCACAAAAAAGGTCTCTTAACATTTTGCCATAGCTCGCTTCGTTTCCGAGATATTTGCAGACTTATCTCAAGGGAAGGGGCCTGACGGACATATTTCGAGATATTTCTTCTTCTTGTTGTTCTTCTTCTGCACAGCTAAGCTGGAAGTGGCATTTGCAGCTCGCAATAGTGCAGAGTTATCTCAAAGAAAGAGGCCACGGTGTTTCTGTACCTCTATTATGTTGGTGCGGCTTCGGAACTTTTAAATATCTTGATATATCTCGAGAACTACGCATCTGATCAAAAAATATCATGCAACATAAAAAGTAGGAAACTTAATTCTCTACAAAAAAGGTCTCTTAACATTTTGCCACAGCTCGCTTCGTTTCCGAGATATTTGCAGATTTATCTCAAGGGAAGGTGCCTGACGGATATATTTCGAGGTATTTCTTCTTCTTGTTGTTCTTCTTCTGCACAGCTAAGCTGGAAGTGGCATTTACAGCTCGCAATAGTGCAGAGTTATCTCAAAGAAAGGGGCCACGGTGTTTCTGTATCTCTATTATGTTGGTGCGGCTTCGGAACTTTTAAATATCTTGATATATCTCGAGGACTACGCATCTGATCAAAAAACATCATAGAACACGAATAGTAGGAAACGTAATTCTCCACAAAAAAGGTCTCTTAACATTTTGCCATAGCTCGCTTCGTTTCCGAGATATTTGCAGATTTATCTCAAGGGAAGGGGCCTGACGGACATATTTCGAGATATTTCTTCTTCTTGTTGTTCTTCTTCTGCACAGCTAAGCTGGAAGTGGCATTTGCAGCTCGCAATAGTGCAGAGTTATCTCAAAGAAAGGGGCCACGGTGTTTCTGTATCTCTATTATGTTGGTGCGGCTTCGGAACTTTTTAATATCTCGATATATCTGGAGAACTACGCATCTGATCGAAATATATCATAGAACATAAAAAGTAGGAAACTTAATTCTCTACAAAAAAGGTCTCTTAACATTTTGCCATAGCTCGCTTCGTTTCCGATATATTTGCAGATTTATCTCAAGGGAAGGGGCCTGACGGACATATTTCGAGATATTTCTTCTTCTTGTTATTCTTCTTCGGCACAGCTAAGCTGGAAGTGGCATTTGCAGCTCGCAATGGTGCAGAGTTATCTCACAGAAAGGGGCCACGGTGTTTCTGTACCTCTATTATGTTGGTGCGGCTTCGGAACTTTTAAATATCTTGATATATCTCGAGAACTACGCATCTGATCAAAAAATATCATACAACATAAAAAGTAGGAAACTTAATTCTCTACAAAAAAGGTCTCTTAACATTTTGCCACAGCTCGCTTCGTTTCCGAGATATTTGCAGATTTATCTCAAGGGAAGGTGCCTGACGGATATATTTCGAGATATTTCTTCTTCTTGTTGTTCTTCTTCTGCACAGCTAAGCTGGAAGTGGCATTTGCGGCTCGCACTAGTGCAGAGTTATCTCAAACAAAGGGGCCACGGTGTTTCTGAATCTCTATTATGTTGGTGCGGCTTCGGAACTTTTAAATATCTCGATATACCTCGAAAACTACGCTTCTGATCAAAAAATATCATAGAACATAAGTTGCAGGAAACATGATTCTCTACAAAAAACGTCTCTTAACATTTTGCCATAGCTCGCTTCGTTTCCGAGATATTTGCAGATTCAGCTCAAAGGAACGGGCCTGACGGACATATTTCGAGATATTTCTTCTTCTTGTTGTTCTTCTTCTGCACAGCTAAGCTGGAAGTGGCATTTGCAGCTCGCAATAGTGCAGAGTTATCTCAACGAAAGGGGCCACGGTGTTTCTGTATCTCTATTATGTTGGTGCGGCTTCGGAACTTTTAAATATCTTGGTATATCTCGAGAACTACGCATCTGATCAAAAAATATCATAGAACACAAAAAGTAGGAAACTTAATTCTCTACAAAAAAGGTCTCCTAACATTTTGCCATAGCTCGCTTCGTTTCCGAGATATTTGCAGATTTATCTCAAGGGAAGGGGCTTGACGGACATATTTCGAGATATTTCTTCTTCTTGTTGTTCTTCTTCTGCACAGCTAAGCTGGAAGTGGCATTTCCAGCTCGCAATAGTGCAGAGTTATCTCAAAGAAAGGGGCCACGGTGTTTCTGTATCTCTATTATGTTGGTGCGGCTTCGGAACTTTTAAATATCTTGATATATCTCGAGAACTACGCATCTGATCAAAAAATATCATAGAACATAAAAAGTAGGAAACTTAATTCTCTACAAAAAAGGTCTCTTAACATATTGCCATAGCTCGCTTCGTTTCCGAGATATTTGCAGATTTATCTCAAGGGAAGGGGCCTGACGGACATATTTCGAGATATTTCTTCTTCTTGTTGTTCTTCTTCTGCACAGCTAAGCTGGAAGTGGCATTTGCAGCTCGCAATAGTGCAGAGTTATCTCAAAGAAAAGGGGCCACGGTGTTTCTGTATCTCTATTATGTTGGTGCGGCTTCGGAACTTTTAAATATCTTGATATATCTCGAGAACTACGCATCTGATCAAAAAATATCATAGAACATAAAAAGTAGGTAACTTAATTCTCTACAAAAAAGGTCTCTTAACATTTTGCCATAGCTCGCTTCGTTTCCGAGATATTTGCAGATTTATCTCAAGGGAAGGGGCCTGACGGACATATTTCGAGATATTTCTTCTTCTTGTTGTTCTTCTTCTGCACAGCTAAGCTGGAAGTGGCATTTGCGGCTCGCACTAGTGCAGAGTTATCTCAAACAAAGGGGCCACGGTGTTTCTGAATCTCTATTATGTTGGTGCGGCTTCGGAACTTTTAAATATCTCGATATACCTCGAAAACTACGCTTCTGATCAAAAAATATCATAGAACATAAGTTGCAGGAAACATGATTCTCTACAAAAAACGTCTCTTAACATTTTGCCATAGCTCGCTTCGTTTCCGAGATATTTGCAGATTCAGCTCAAAGGAACGGGCCTGACGGACATATTTCGAGATATTTCTTCTTCTTGTTGTTCTTCTTCTGCACAGCTAAGCTGGAAGTGGCATTTGCAGCTCGCAATAGTGCAGAGTTATCTCAACGAAAGGGGCCACGGTGTTTCTGTATCTCTATTATGTTGGTGCGGCTTCGGAACTTTTAAATATCTTGGTATATCTCGAGAACTACGCATCTGATCAAAAAATATCATAGAACACAAAAAGTAGGAAACTTAATTCTCTACAAAAAAGGTCTCCGAACATTTTGCCATAGCTCGCTTCGTTTCCGAGATATTTGCAGATTTATCTCAAGGGAAGGGGCCTGACGGACATATTTCGAGATATTTCTTCTTCTTGTTGTTCTTCTTCTGCACAGCTAAGCTGGAAGTGGCATTTGCGGCTCGCACTAGTGCAGAGTTATCTCAAAGAAAGGGGCCACGGTGTTTCTGTATCTCTATTATGTTGGTGCGGCTTCGGAACTTTTAAATATCTCGATATATATCGAAAACTACGCTTCTGTTCAAAAAATATCATAGAACATAAATTGTAGGAAACATAATTCTCTACAAAAAACGTCTCTTGACATTTTGCCATAGCTCGCTTCGTTTCCGAGATATTTGCAGATTTATCTCAAGGGAAGGGGCCTGACGGACATATTTCGAGATATTTCTTCTTCTTGTTGTTCTTCTTCTGCACAGCTAAACTGGAAGTGGCATTTCCAGCTCGCAATAGCGCAGAGTTATCTCAAAGAAAGGGGCCACGGTGTTTCTGTATCTCTATTATGTTGGTGCGGCTTCGGAACTTTTAAATATCTTGATACATCTCGAGAACTACGCATCTGATCAAAAAATATCATAGAACATAAAAAGTAGGAAACTTAATTCTCTACAAAAAAGGTCTCCTAAGATTTTGCCATAGCTCGTTTGGTTTCCGAGATATTTGCAGATATATCTCAAGGGATGGGTCCTGACGGACATATTTCGAGATATTTCTTCTTGTTGTTCTTCTTCTGCACAGCTAAGCTGGAAGTGGCATTTGAGGCTCGCACTAGTGCAGAGTTATCTCAAAGAAAGGGGCCACGGTGTTTCTGTATCTCTATTATGTTGGTGCGGCTTCGGAACTTTCAAATATCTCGATATATCTCGAAAACTACGCATCTGATCAAAAAATATCATAGAACATAAAAAGTAGGAAACTTAATTGTCTACAAAAAAGGTCTCTTAACATTTTGCCATAGCTCTCTTCGTTTCCGAGATATTTGCAGATTTATCTCAAGGGAAGGGGCCTGACGGACATATTTCGAGATATTTCTTCTTCTTGTTGTTCTTCTTCTGCACAGCTAAGCTGGAAGTGGCATTTGCAGCTCGCAATAGTGCAGGGTTATCTCAAAGAGAGGGCCACGGTGTTTCTGTATCTCTATTATGTTGGTGCGGCTTCGGAACTTTTAAATATCTTGATATATCTCGAGAACTACGCATCTGATCAAAAAATATCATAGAACATAAAAAGTAGGAAACTTAATTCTCTACAAAAAAGGTCTCTTAACATTTCGCCACAGCTCGCTTCGTTTCCGAGATATTTGCAGATTCCGCTCAAAGGAACGGGCCTGACGGACATATTTCGAGATATTTCTTCTTCTTGTTGTTCTTCCTCTGCACAGCTAAGCTGGAAGTGGCATTTGCAGCTCGCAATAGTGCAGAGTTATCTCAAAGAAAGGGGCCACGGTGTTTCTGTATCTCTATTATGTTGGTGCGGCTTCGGAACTGTTAAATATCTTGATATATCTCGAGAACTACGCATCTGATCAAAAAATATCATAGAACATGAAAAGTAGGAAACTTAATTCTCTACAAAAAAGGTCTCTTAACATTTTGCCATAGCTCTCTTCGTTTCCGAGATATTTGCAGATTTATCTCAAGGGAAGGGGCCTGACGGACATATTTCGAGATATTTCTTCTTCTTGTTGTTCTTCTTCTGCACAGCTAAGCTGGAAGTGGCATTTGCAGCTCGCAATAGTGCAGAGTTATCTCAAAGAAAGGGGCCACGCTGTTTCTGTATCTCGATTATGTTGGTGCGGCTTCGGAACTTTTAAATATCTCGATATATTTCGAAAACTACGCTTCTGATCAAAAAATATCATAGAACATAAATTGTAGGAAACATAATTCTCTACAAAAAACGTCTCTTAACATTTTGCCATAGCTCGCTTCGTTTCCGAGATATTTGCAGATTCAGCTCAAAGGAACGGGCCTGACGGACATATTTCGAGATATTTCTTCTTCTTGTTGTTCTTCCTCTGCACAGCTAAGCTGGAAGTGGCATTTGCAGCTCGCAATAGTGCAGAGTTATCTCAAAGAAAGGGGCCACGGTGTTTCTGTATCTCTATTATGTTGGTGCGGCTTCGGAACTTTTAAATATCTTGAAATATCAGGAGAACTACGCATCTGTTCAAAAAATATCATAGAACATAAAAAGTAGGAAACTTAATTCTCTACAAAAAAGGTCTCTTAACATTTTGCCATAGCTCGCTTCGTTTCCGAGATATTTGCAGATTTATCTCAAGGGAAGGGTCCTGACGGACATATTTCGAGATATTTCTTCTTCTTGTTGTTCTTCTTCTGCACAGCTAAACTGGAAGTGGCATTTCCAGCTCGCAATAGTGCAGAGTTATCCCAAAGAAAGGGGCCACGGTGTTTCTGTATCTCTATTATGTTGGTGCGGCTTCGGAACTTTTAAATATCTCGATATATCTCGAAAACTACGCTTCTGATCAAAAAATATCATAGAACATGAATTGTAGGAAACATAATTCTCTACAAAAAAGGTCTCTTAACATTTTGCCATAGCTCGCTTCGTTTCCGAGATATTTGCAGATTTATCTCAAGGGAAGGGTGCTGACGGACATATTTCGGGATATTTCTTCTTCTTGTTGTTCTTCTTCTGCACAGCTAAACTGGAAGTGGCATTTCCAGCTCGCAATAGTGCAGAGTTATCTCAAAGAAAGGGGCCACGGTGTTTCTGTATCTCTATTATGTTGGTGCGGCTTCGGAACTTTTAAATATCTTGATATATCTCGAGAACTACGCATCTGATCGAAAAATATCATAGAACATAAAAAGTAGAAAACTTAATTCTCTACAAAACGGTCTGTTAACATTTTGCCATAGCTCGCTTCGTTTCCGAGATATTTGCAGATTTATCTCAAGGGAAGGGGCCTGACGGACATATTTCAAGATATTTCTTCTTCTTGTTGTTCTTCTTCTGCACAGCTAAGCTGGAAGTGGCATTTGCAGCGCGCAATAGTGCAGAGTTATCTCAACGAAAGGGGCCACGGTGTTTCTGTATCTCTATTATGTTGGTGCGGCTTCGGAACTTTTAAATATCTTGATATATCTCGAGAACTACGCATCTGATCAAAAAATATCATAGAACATAAAAAGTAGGAAACCTAATTTTCTACAAAAAAGGTCTCTTAACATTTTGCCGTAGCTCGCTTCGTTTCCGAGATATTTGCAGATTTATCTCAAGGGAAGGGGCCTGACGGACATATTTCGAAATATTTCTTCTTCTTGTTGTTCTTCTTCTGCACAGCTAAGCTAGAAGTGGCATTTGCAGCTCGCAATAGTGCAGAGTTATCTCAAAGAAAGGGGCCACGGTGTTTCTGTATCTCTATTATGTTGGTGCGGCTTCGGAACTTTTAAATATCTTGATATATCTCGAGAACTACGCATCTGATCAAAAAATATCATAGAACATAAAAAGTAGGAAACCTAATTTGCTACAAAAAAGGTCGCTTAACATTTTGCCGTAGCTCGCTTCGTTTCCGAGATATTTGCAGATTTATCTCAAGGGAAGGGGCCTGACGGACATATTTCGAAATATTTCTTCTTCTTGTTGTTCTTCTTCTGCACAGCTAAGCTAGAAGTGGCATTTGCAGCTCGCAATAGTGCAGAGTTATCTCAAAGAAAGGGGCCACGGTGTTTCTGTATCTCTATTATGTTGGTGCGGCTTCGGAACTTTTAAATATCTTGATATATCTCGAGAACTACGCATCTGATCAAAAAATATCATACTACATAAAAAGTAGGAAACTTAATTCTCTACAAGAAAGGTCTCTAAACATTTTGCCATAGCTCGCTTCGTTTCCGAGATATTTGCAGATTTATCTCAACGGAAGGGGCCTGACGGACATATTTCTAGATATTTCTTCTTCTTGTTGTTCTTCTTCTGCACAGCTAAGCTGGAAGTGGCATTTGCAGCTCGCAATAGTGCAGAGTTATCTCAAAGAGAGGGGCCACGGTGTTTCTGTATCTCTATTATGTTGGTGCGGCTTCGGAACTGTTAAATATCTTGATATATCTCGAGAACTACACATCTGATCAAAAAATATCATAGAAGATAAAAAGTAGGAAACTTAATTCTCTACAAAAAAGGTCTCTTATCAGTTTGCCATAGCTCGCTTCGTTTCCGAGATATTTGCAGATTTATCTCAAGGGAAGGGGCCTGACGGACATATTTCGAGATATTTCTTCTTCTTGTTGTTCTTCTTCTGCACAGCTAAGCTGGAAGTGGAATTTGCGGCTCGCACTAGTGCAGAGTTATCTCAAAGAAAGAGGCCACGGTGTTTCTGTATCTCTATTATGTTGGTGCGGCTTCGGAACTTTTAAATATCTCGATATATCTCGAAAACTACGCTTCTGATCAAAAAATTTCATAGAACGTAAATTGTAGGAAACTTAATTCTCTACAAAACGGTCTCTTAACATTTTGCCATAGCTCGCTTCGTTTCCGAGATATTTGCAGATTTATCTCAAGGGAAGGGGCCTGACGGACATATTTCAAGATATTTCTTCTTCTTGTTGTTCTTCTTCTGCACAGCTAAGCTGGAAGTGGCATTTGCAGCGCGCAATAGTGCAGAGTTATCTCAAAGAAAGGGGCCACGGTGTTTCTGTATCTCTATTATGTTGGTGCGGCTTCGGAACTTTTAAATATCTTGATATATCTCGAGAACTACGCATCTGATCAAAAAATATCATAGAACATAAAAAGTAGGAAACCTAATTTTCTACAAAAAAGGTCTCTTAACATTTTGCCGTAGCTCGCTTCGTTTCCGAGATATTTGCAGATTTATCTCAAGGGAAGGGGCCTGACGGACATATTTCGAAATATTTCTTCTTCTTGTTGTTCTTCTTCTGCACAGCTAAGCTAGAAGTGGCATTTGCAGCTCGCAATAGTGCAGAGTTATCTCAAAGAAAGGGGCCACGGTGTTTCTGTATCTCTATTATGTTGGTGCGGCTTCGGAACTTTTAAATATCTTGATATATCTCGAGAACTACGCATCTGATCAAAAAATATCATAGAACATAAAAAGTAGGAAACCTAGTTTTCTACAAAAAAGGTCTCTTAACATTTTGCCGTAGCTCGCTTCGTTTCCGAGATATTTGCAGATTTATCTCAAGGGAAGGGGCCTGACGGACATATTTCGAAATATTCCTTCTTCTTGTTGTTCTTCTTCTGCACAGCTAAGCTAGAAGTGGCATTTGCAGCTCGCAATAGTGCAGAGTTATCTCAAAGAAAGGGGCCACGGTGTTTCTGTATCTCTATTATGTTGGTGCGGCTTCGGAACTTTTAAATATCTTGATATATCTCGAGAACTACGAATCTGATCAAAAAATATCATACTACATAAAAAGTAGGAAACTTAATTCTCTACAAGAAAGGTCTCTAAACATTTTGCCATAGCTCGCTTCGTTTCCGAGATATTTGCAGATTTATCTCAACGGAAGGGGCCTGACGGACATATTTCTAGATATTTCTTCTTCTTGTTGTTCTTCTTCTGCACAGCTAAGCTGGAAGTGGCATTTGCAGCTCGCAATAGTGCAGAGTTATCTCAAAGAAAGGGGCCACGGTGTTTCTATATCTCTATTATGTTGGTGCGGCTTTGGAACTTTTAAATATCTCGATATATGTCGAAAACTACGCTTCTGATCAAAAAATATCATAGAACATAAATTGTAGGAAACATAATTCTCTACAAAAAAGGTCTCTTAACGTTTTGCCATAGCTCGCTTCGTTTCCGAGATATTTGCAGACTTATCTCAAGGGAAGGGTCCTGACGGACATATTTCGAGATATTTCTTCTTCTTGTTGTTCTTCTTGTGCACAGCTAAACTGGAAGTGGCATTTCCAGCTCGCAATAGTGCAGAGTTATCTCAAAGAAAGGGGCCACGGTGTTTCTGTATCTCTATTATGTTGGTGCGGCTTCGGAACTTTTAAATATCTTGATATATCTCGAGAACTACGCATCTGATCAAAAAATATCATAGAACCTAAATTGTAGGAAACATAATTCTCTACAAAAAAGGTCTCTTAACATTTTGCCATAGCTCGCTTCGTTTCCGAGATATTTGCAGATTTATCTCAAGGGAAGGGGCCTGACGGACATATTTCGAGATATTTCTTCTTCTTGTTGTTCTTCTTCTGCACAGCTAAGCTGGACGTGGCATTTGCAGCTCGCAATAGTGCAGAGTTATCTCAAAGAAAGGGGCCACGGTGTTTCTATATCTCTATTATGTTGGTGCGGCTTCGGAACTTTTAAATATCTTGATATATCTCGAGAACTACGCATCTGATCGAAAAATATCATAGAACATAAAAAGTAGGAAACTTAATTCTCTACAAAAAAGGTCTCTTAACATTTTGCCATAGCTCGCTTCGTTTCCGAGATATTTGCAGATTTATCTCAACGGAAGGGGCCTGACGGACATATTTCTAGATATTTCTTCTTCTTGTTGTTCTTCTTCTGCACAGCTAAGCTGGAAGTGGCATTTGCAGCTCGCAATAGTGCAGAGTTATCTCAAAGAAAGGGGCCACGGTGTTTCTATATCTCTATTATGTTGGTGCGGCTTTGGAACTTTTAAATATCTCGATATATGTCGAAAACTACGCTTCTGATCAAAAAATATCATAGAACATAAAAAGTAGGAAACTTAATTATCTACAAAAAAGGTCTCTTATCAGTTTGCCATAGCTCGCTTCGTTTCCGAGATATTTGCAGATTTATCTCAAGGGAAGGGGCCTGACGGACATATTTCGAGATATTTCTTCTTCTTGTTGTTCTTCTTCTGCACAGCTAAGCTGGAAGTGGAATTTGCGGCTCGCACTAGTGCAGAGTTATCTCAAAGAAAGAGGCCACGGTGTTTCTGTATCTCTATTATGTTGGTGCGGCTTCGGAACTTTTAAATATCTCGATATATCTCGAAAACTACGCTTCTGATCAAAAAATTTCATAGAACGTAAATTGTAGGAAACATAATTCTCTACAAAAAACGTCTCTTAACATTTTGCCATAGCTCGCTTCGTTTCCGAGATATTTGATGATTTATCTCAAGGGAAGGGGCCTGACGGACATATTTCGAGATATTTCTTCTTCTTGTTGTTCTTCTTCTGCACAGCTAAGCTGGACGTGGCATTTGCAGCTCGCAATAGTGCAGAGTTATCTCAAAGAAAGGGGCCACGGTGTTTCTATATCTCTATTATGCTGGTGCGGCTTCGGAACTTTTCAATATCTTGATATATCTCGAGAACTACGCATCTGATCAAAAAATATCATAGAACATAAAAAGTAGGAAACCTAGTTTTCTACAAAAAAGGTCTCTTAACATTTTGCCGTAGCTCGCTTCGTTTCCGAGATATTTGCAGATTTATCTCAAGGGAAGGGGCCTGACGGACATATTTCGAAATATTCCTTCTTCTTGTTGTTCTTCTTCTGCACAGCTAAGCTAGAAGTGGCATTTGCAGCTCGCAATAGTGCAGAGTTATCTCAAAGAAAGGGGCCACGGTGTTTCTGTATCTCTATTATGTTGGTGCGGCTTCGGAACTTTTAAATATCTTGATATATCTCGAGAACTACGAATCTGATCAAAAAATATCATACTACATAAAAAGTAGGAAACTTAATTCTCTACAAGAAAGGTCTCTAAACATTTTGCCATAGCTCGCTTCGTTTCCGAGATATTTGCAGATTTATCTCAACGGAAGGGGCCTGACGGACATATTTCTAGATATTTCTTCTTCTTGTTGTTCTTCTTCTGCACAGCTAAGCTGGAAGTGGCATTTGCAGCTCGCAATAGTGCAGAGTTATCTCAAAGAAAGGGGCCACGGTGTTTCTATATCTCTATTATGTTGGTGCGGCTTTGGAACTTTTAAATATCTCGATATATGTCGAAAACTACGCTTCTGATCAAAAAATATCATAGAACATAAAAAGTAGGAAACTTAATTATCTACAAAAAAGGTCTCTTATCAGTTTGCCATAGCTCGCTTCGTTTCCGAGATATTTGCAGATTTATCTCAAGGGAAGGGGCCTGACGGACATATTTCGAGATATTTCTTCTTCTTGTTGTTCTTCTTCTGCACAGCTAAGCTGGAAGTGGAATTTGCGGCTCGCACTAGTGCAGAGTTATCTCAAAGAAAGAGGCCACGGTGTTTCTGTATCTCTATTATGTTGGTGCGGCTTCGGAACTTTTAAATATCTCGATATATCTCGAAAACTACGCTTCTGATCAAAAAATTTCATAGAACGTAAATTGTAGGAAACATAATTCTCTACAAAAAAGGTCTCTTAACATTTTGCCATAGCTCGCTTCGTTTCCGAGATATTTGATGATTTATCTCAAGGGAAGGGGCCTGACGGACATATTTCGAGATATTTCTTCTTCTTGTTGTTCTTCTTCTGCACAGCTAAGCTGGACGTGGCATTTGCAGCTCGCAATAGTGCAGAGTTATCTCAAAGAAAGGGGCCACGGTGTTTCTATATCTCTATTATGCTGGTGCGGCTTCGGAACTTTTCAATATCTTGATATATCTCGAGAACTACGCATCTGATCAAAAAATATCATAGAACATAAAAAGTAGGAAACCTAGTTTTCTACAAAAAAGGTCTCTTAACATTTTGCCGTAGCTCGCTTCGTTTCCGAGATATTTGCAGATTTATCTCAAGGGAAGGGGCCTGACGGACATATTTCGAAATATTCCTTCTTCTTGTTGTTCTTCTTCCGCACAGCTAAGCTAGAAGTGGCATTTGCAGCTCGCAATAGTGCAGAGTTATCTCAAAGAAAGGGGCCACGGTGTTTCTGTATCTCTATTATGTTGGTGCGGCTTCGGAACTTTTAAATATCTTGATATATCTCGAGAACTACGAATCTGATCAAAAAATATCATACTACATAAAAAGTAGGAAACTTAATTCTCTACAAGAAAGGTCTCTAAACATTTTGCCATAGCTCGCTTCGTTTCCGAGATATTTGCAGATTTATCTCAACGGAAGGGGCCTGACGGACATATTTCTAGATATTTCTTCTTCTTGTTGTTCTTCTTCTGCACAGCTAAGCTGGAAGTGGCATTTGCAGCTCGCAATAGTGCAGAGTTATCTCAAAGAAAGGGGCCACGGTGTTTCTATATCTCTATTATGTTGGTGCGGCTTTGGAACTTTCAAATATCTCGATATATGTCGAAAACTACGCTTCTGATCAAAAAATATCATAGAACATAAATTGTAGGAAACATAATTCTCTACAAAAAAGGTCTCTTAACATTTTGCCATAGCTCGCTTCGTTTCCGAGATATTTGCAGATTTATCTCAAGGGAATGGGCCTGACGGACATATTTCAAGATATTTCTTCTTCTTGTTGTTCTTCTTGTGCACAGCTAAACTGGAAGTGGCATTTCCAGCTCGCAATAGTGCAGAGTTATCTCAAAGAAAGGGGCCACGGTGTTTCTGTATCTCTATTATGTTGGTGCGGCTTCGGAACTTTTAAATATCTTGATATATCTCGAGAACTACGCATCTGATCAAAAAATATCATAGAACCTAAATTGTAGGAAACATAATTCTCTACAAAAAAGGTCTCTTAACATTTTGCCATAGCTCGCTTCGTTTCCGAGATATTTGCAGATTTATCTCAAGGGAAGGGGCCTGACGGACATATTTCGAGATATTTCTTCTTCTTGTTGTTCTTCTTCTGCACAGCTAAGCTGGACGTGGCATTTGCAGCTCGCAATAGTGCAGAGTTATCTCAAAGAAAGGGGCCACGGTGTTTCTATATCTCTATTATGTTGGTGCGGCTTCGGAACTTTTAAATATCTTGATATATCTCGAGAACTACGCATCTGATCGAAAAATATCATAGAACATAAAAAGTAGGAAACTTAATTATCTACAAAAAAGGTCTCTTATCAGTTTGCCATAGCTCGCTTCGTTTCCGAGATATTTGCAGATTTATCTCAAGGGAAGGGGCCTGACGGACATATTTCGAGATATTTCTTCTTCTTGTTGTTCTTCTTCTGCACAGCTAAGCTGGAAGTGGAATTTGCGGCTCGCACTAGTGCAGAGTTATCTCAAAGAAAGAGGCCACGGTGTTTCTGTATCTCTATTATGTTGGTGCGGCTTCGGAACTTTTAAATATCTCGATATATCTCGAAAACTACGCTTCTGATCAAAAAATTTCATAGAACGTAAATTGTAGGAAACATAATTCTCTACAAAAAAGGTCTCTTAACATTTTGCCATAGCTCGCTTCGTTTCCGAGATATTTGATGATTTATCTCAAGGGAAGGGGCCTAACGGACATATTTCGAGATATTTCTTCTTCTTGTTGTTCTTCTTCTGCACAGCTAAGCTGGAAGTGGCATTTGCAGCTCGCAATAGTGCAGAGTTATCTCAAAGAAAGGGGCCACGGTGTTTCTATATCTCTATTATGTTGGTGCGGCTTTGGAACTTTTAAATATCTCGATATATGTCGAAAACTACGCTTCTGATCAAAAAATATCATAGAACATAAATTGTAGGAAACATAATTCTCTACAAGAAAGGTCTCTTAACGTTTTGCCATAGCTCGCTTCGTTTCCGAGATATTTGCAGACTTATCTCAAGGGAAGGGTCCTGACGGACATATTTCGAGATATTTCTTCTTCTTGTTGTTCTTCTTGTGCACAGCTAAACTGGAAGTGGCATTTCCAGCTCGCAATAGTGCAGAGTTATCTCAAAGAAAGGGGCCACGGTGTTTCTGTATCTCTATTATGTTGGTGCGGCTTCGGAACTTTTAAATATCTTGATATATCTCGAGAACTACGCATCTGATCAAAAAATATCATAGAACGTAAATTGTAGGAAACATGATTCTCTACAAAAAAGGTCTCTTAACATTTTGCCGTAGCTCGCTTCGTTTCCGAGATATTTGCAGATTTATCTCAAGGGAAGGGGCCTGACGGACATATTTCGAAATATTTCTTCTTCTTGTTGTTCTTCTTCTGCACAGCTAAGCTAGAAGTGGCATTTGCAGCTCGCAATAGTGCAGAGTTATCTCAAAGAAAGGGGCCACGGTGTTTCTGTATCTCTATTATGTTGGTGCGGCTTCGGAACTTTTAAATATCTTGATATATCTCGAGAACTACGCATCTGATCAAAAAATATCATACTACATAAAAAGTAGGAAACTTAATTCTCTACAAGAAAGGTCTCTAAACATTTTGCCATAGCTCGCTTCGTTTCCGAGATATTTGCAGACTTATCTCAAGGGAAGGGTCCTGACGGACATATTTCTAGATATTTCTTCTTCTTGTTGTTCTTCTTCTGCACAGCTAAGCTGGAAGTGGCATTTGCAGCTCGCAATAGTGCAGAGTTATCTCAAAGAAAGGGGCCACGGTGTTTCTATATCTCTATTATGTTGGTGCGGCTTTGGAACTTTTAAATATCTCGATATATGTCGAAAACTACGCTTCTGATCAAAAAATATCATAGAACATAAATTGTAGGAAACATAATTCTCTACAAAAAAGGTCTCTTAACGTTTTGCCATAGCTCGCTTCGTTTCCGAGATATTTGCAGACTTATCTCAAGGGAAGGGTCCTGACGGACATATTTCGAGATATTTCTTCTTCTTGTTGTTCTTCTTGTGCACAGCTAAACTGGAAGTGGCATTTCCAGCTCGCAATAGTGCAGAGTTATCTCAAAGAAAGGGGCCACGGTGTTTCTGTATCTCTATTATGTTGGTGCGGCTTCGGAACTTTTAAATATCTTGATATATCTCGAGAACTACGCATCTGATCAAAAAATATCATACTACATAAAAAGTAGGAAACTTAATTCTCTACAAGAAAGGTCTCTAAACATTTTGCCATAGCTCGCTTCGTTTCCGAGATATTTGCAGATTTATCTCAACGGAAGGGGCCTGACGGACATATTTCTAGATATTTCTTCTTCTTGTTGTTCTTCTTCTGCACAGCTAAGCTGGAAGTGGCATTTGCAGCTCGCAATAGTGCAGAGTTATCTCAAAGAAAGGGGCCACGGTGTTTCTATATCTCTATTATGTTGGTGCGGCTTTGGAACTTTTAAATATCTCGATATATGTCGAAAACTACGCTTCTGATCAAAAAATATCATAGAACATAAATTGTAGGAAACATAATTCTCTACAAAAAAGGTCTCTTAACGTTTTGCCATAGCTCGCTTCGTTTCCGAGATATTTGCAGACTTATCTCAAGGGAAGGGTCCTGACGGACATATTTCGAGATATTTCTTCTTCTTGTTGTTCTTCTTGTGCACAGCTAAACTGGAAGTGGCATTTCCAGCTCGCAATAGTGCAGAGTTATCTCAAAGAAAGGGGCCACGGTGTTTCTGTATCTCTATTATGTTGGTGCGGCTTCGGAACTTTTAAATATCTTGATATATCTCGAGAACTACGCATCTGATCAAAAAATATCATAGAACCTAAATTGTAGGAAACATAATTCTCTACAAAAAAGGTCTCTTAACATTTTGCCATAGCTCGCTTCGTTTCCGAGATATTTGCAGATTTATCTCAAGGGAAGGGGCCTGACGGACATATTTCGAGATATTTCTTCTTCTTGTTGTTCTTCTTCTGCACAGCTAAGCTGGACGTGGCATTTGCAGCTCGCAATAGTGCAGAGTTATCTCAAAGAAAGGGGCCACGGTGTTTCTATATCTCTATTATGTTGGTGCGGCTTCGGAACTTTTAAATATCTTGATATATCTCGAGAACTACGCATCTGATCAAAAAATATCATAGAACATAAAAAGTAGGAAACCTAGTTTTCTACAAAAAAGGTCTCTTAACATTTTGCCGTAGCTCGCTTCGTTTCCGAGATATTTGCAGATTTATCTCAAGGGAAGGGGCCTGACGGACATATTTCGAAATATTCCTTCTTCTTGTTGTTCTTCTTCTGCACAGCTAAGCTAGAAGTGGCATTTGCAGCTCGCAATAGTGCAGAGTTATCTCAAAGAAAGGGGCCACGGTGTTTCTGTATCTCTATTATGTTGGTGCGGCTTCGGAACTTTTAAATATCTTGATATATCTCGAGAACTACGAATCTGATCAAAAAATATCATACTACATAAAAAGTAGGAAACTTAATTCTCTACAAGAAAGGTCTCTAAACATTTTGCCATAGCTCGCTTCGTTTCCGAGATATTTGCAGATTTATCTCAACGGAAGGGGCCTGACGGACATATTTCTAGATATTTCTTCTTCTTGTTGTTCTTCTTCTGCACAGCTAAGCTGGAAGTGGCATTTGCAGCTCGCAATAGTGCAGAGTTATCTCAAAGAAAGGGGCCACGGTGTTTCTATATCTCTATTATGTTGGTGCGGCTTTGGAACTTTTAAATATCTCGATATATGTCGAAAACTACGCTTCTGATCAAAAAATATCATAGAACATAAATTGTAGGAAACATAATTCTCTACAAAAAAGGTCTCTTAACATTTTGCCATAGCTCGCTTCGTTTCCGAGATATTTGCAGATTTATCTCAAGGGAATGGGCCTGACGGACATATTTCAAGATATTTCTTCTTCTTGTTGTTCTTCTTGTGCACAGCTAAACTGGAAGTGGCATTTCCAGCTCGCAATAGTGCAGAGTTATCTCAAAGAAAGGGGCCACGGTGTTTCTGTATCTCTATTATGTTGGTGCGGCTTCGGAACTTTTAAATATCTTGATATGTCTCGAGAACTACGCATCTGATCAAAAAATATCATAGAACCTAAATTGTAGGAAACATAATTCTCTACAAAAAAGGTCTCTTAACATTTTGCCATAGCTCGCTTCGTTTCCGAGATATTTGCAGATTTATCTCAAGGGAAGGGGCCTGACGGACATATTTCGAGATATTTCTTCTTCTTGTTGTTCTTCTTCTGCACAGCTAAGCTGGACGTGGCATTTGCAGCTCGCAATAGTGCAGAGTTATCTCAAAGAAAGGGGCCACGGTGTTTCTATATCTCTATTATGTTGGTGCGGCTTTGGAACTTTCAAATATCTCGATATATGTCGAAAACTACGCTTCTGATCAAAAAATATCATAGAACATAAATTGTAGGAAACATAATTCTCTACAAAAAAGGTCTCTTAACATTTTGCCATAGCTCGCTTCGTTTCCGAGATATTTGCAGATTTATCTCAAGGGAATGGGCCTGACGGACATATTTCAAGATATTTCTTCTTCTTGTTGTTCTTCTTGTGCACAGCTAAACTGGAAGTGGCATTTCCAGCTCGCAATAGTGCAGAGTTATCTCAAAGAAAGGGGCCACGGTGTTTCTGTATCTCTATTATGTTGGTGCGGCTTCGGAACTTTTAAATATCTTGATATATCTCGAGAACTACGCATCTGATCAAAAAATATCATAGAACCTAAATTGTAGGAAACATAATTCTCTACAAAAAAGGTCTCTTAACATTTTGCCATAGCTCGCTTCGTTTCCGAGATATTTGCAGATTTATCTCAAGGGAAGGGGCCTGACGGACATATTTCGAGATATTTCTTCTTCTTGTTGTTCTTCTTCTGCACAGCTAAGCTGGACGTGGCATTTGCAGCTCGCAATAGTGCAGAGTTATCTCAAAGAAAGGGGCCACGGTGTTTCTATATCTCTATTATGTTGGTGCGGCTTCGGAACTTTTAAATATCTTGATATATCTCGAGAACTACGCATCTGATCAAAAAATATCATAGAACATAAAAAGTAGGAAACCTAGTTTTCTACAAAAAAGGTCTCTTAACATTTTGCCGTAGCTCGCTTCGTTTCCGAGATATTTGCAGATTTATCTCAAGGGAAGGGGCCTGACGGACATATTTCGAAATATTCCTTCTTCTTGTTGTTCTTCTTCTGCACAGCTAAGCTAGAAGTGGCATTTGCAGCTCGCAATAGTGCAGAGTTATCTCAAAGAAAGGGGCCACGGTGTTTCTGTATCTCTATTATGTTGGTGCGGCTTCGGAACTTTTAAATATCTTGATATATCTCGAGAACTACGAATCTGATCAAAAAATATCATACTACATAAAAAGTAGGAAACTTAATTCTCTACAAGAAAGGTCTCTAAACATTTTGCCATAGCTCGCTTCGTTTCCGAGATATTTGCAGATTTATCTCAACGGAAGGGGCCTGACGGACATATTTCTAGATATTTCTTCTTCTTGTTGTTCTTCTTCTGCACAGCTAAGCTGGAAGTGGCATTTGCAGCTCGCAATAGTGCAGAGTTATCTCAAAGAAAGGGGCCACGGTGTTTCTATATCTCTATTATGTTGGTGCGGCTTTGGAACTTTTAAATATCTCGATATATGTCGAAAACTACGCTTCTGATCAAAAAATATCATAGAACATAAATTGTAGGAAACATAATTCTCTACAAAAAAGGTCTCTTAACATTTTGCCATAGCTCGCTTCGTTTCCGAGATATTTGCAGATTTATCTCAAGGGAATGGGCCTGACGGACATATTTCAAGATATTTCTTCTTCTTGTTGTTCTTCTTGTGCACAGCTAAACTGGAAGTGGCATTTCCAGCTCGCAATAGTGCAGAGTTATCTCAAAGAAAGGGGCCACGGTGTTTCTGTATCTCTATTATGTTGGTGCGGCTTCGGAACTTTTAAATATCTTGATATGTCTCGAGAACTACGCATCTGATCAAAAAATATCATAGAACCTAAATTGTAGGAAACATAATTCTCTACAAAAAAGGTCTCTTAACATTTTGCCATAGCTCGCTTCGTTTCCGAGATATTTGCAGATTTATCTCAAGGGAAGGGGCCTGACGGACATATTTCGAGATATTTCTTCTTCTTGTTGTTCTTCTTCTGCACAGCTAAGCTGGACGTGGCATTTGCAGCTCGCAATAGTGCAGAGTTATCTCAAAGAAAGGGGCCACGGTGTTTCTATATCTCTATTATGTTGGTGCGGCTTTGGAACTTTCAAATATCTCGATATATGTCGAAAACTACGCTTCTGATCAAAAAATATCATAGAACATAAATTGTAGGAAACATAATTCTCTACAAAAAAGGTCTCTTAACATTTTGCCATAGCTCGCTTCGTTTCCGAGATATTTGCAGATTTATCTCAAGGGAATGGGCCTGACGGACATATTTCAAGATATTTCTTCTTCTTGTTGTTCTTCTTGTGCACAGCTAAACTGGAAGTGGCATTTCCAGCTCGCAATAGTGCAGAGTTATCTCAAAGAAAGGGGCCACGGTGTTTCTGTATCTCTATTATGTTGGTGCGGCTTCGGAACTTTTAAATATCTTGATATATCTCGAGAACTACGCATCTGATCAAAAAATATCATAGAACCTAAATTGTAGGAAACATAATTCTCTACAAAAAAGGTCTCTTAACATTTTGCCATAGCTCGCTTCGTTTCCGAGATATTTGCAGATTTATCTCAAGGGAAGGGGCCTGACGGACATATTTCGAGATATTTCTTCTTCTTGTTGTTCTTCTTCTGCACAGCTAAGCTGGACGTGGCATTTGCAGCTCGCAATAGTGCAGAGTTATCTCAAAGAAAGGGGCCACGGTGTTTCTATATCTCTATTATGTTGGTGCGGCTTCGGAACTTTTAAATATCTTGATATATCTCGAGAACTACGCATCTGATCGAAAAATATCATAGAACATAAAAAGTAGGAAACTTAATTATCTACAAAAAAGGTCTCTTATCAGTTTGCCATAGCTCGCTTCGTTTCCGAGATATTTGCAGATTTATCTCAAGGGAAGGGGCCTGACGGACATATTTCGAGATATTTCTTCTTCTTGTTGTTCTTCTTCTGCACAGCTAAGCTGGAAGTGGAATTTGCGGCTCGCACTAGTGCAGAGTTATCTCAAAGAAAGAGGCCACGGTGTTTCTGTATCTCTATTATGTTGGTGCGGCTTCGGAACTTTTAAATATCTCGATATATCTCGAAAACTACGCTTCTGATCAAAAAATTTCATGGAACGTAAATTGTAGGAAACATAATTCTCTACAAAAAAGGTCTCTTAACATTTTGCCATAGCTCGCTTCGTTTCCGAGATATTTGATGATTTATCTCAAGGGAAGGGGCCTAACGGACATATTTCGAGATATTTCTTCTTCTTGTTGTTCTTCTTCTGCACAGCTAAGCTGGAAGTGGCATTTGCAGCTCGCAATAGTGCAGAGTTATCTCAAAGAAAGGGGCCACGGTGTTTCTATATCTCTATTATGTTGGTGCGGCTTTGGAACTTTTAAATATCTCGATATATGTCGAAAACTACGCTTCTGATCAAAAAATATCATAGAACATAAATTGTAGGAAACATAATTCTCTACAAGAAAGGTCTCTTAACGTTTTGCCATAGCTCGCTTCGTTTCCGAGATATTTGCAGACTTATCTCAAGGGAAGGGTCCTGACGGACATATTTCGAGATATTTCTTCTTCTTGTTGTTCTTCTTGTGCACAGCTAAACTGGAAGTGGCATTTCCAGCTCGCAATAGTGCAGAGTTATCTCAAAGAAAGGGGCCACGGTGTTTCTGTATCTCTATTATGTTGGTGCGGCTTCGGAACTTTTAAATATCTTGATATATCTCGAGAACTACGCATCTGATCAAAAAATATCATAGAACGTAAATTGTAGGAAACATGATTCTCTACAAAAAAGGTCTCTTAACATTTTGCCGTAGCTCGCTTCGTTTCCGAGATATTTGCAGATTTATCTCAAGGGAAGGGGCCTGACGGACATATTTCGAAATATTTCTTCTTCTTGTTGTTCTTCTTCTGCACAGCTAAGCTAGAAGTGGCATTTGCAGCTCGCAATAGTGCAGAGTTATCTCAAAGAAAGGGGCCACGGTGTTTCTGTATCTCTATTATGTTGGTGCGGCTTCGGAACTTTTAAATATCTTGATATATCTCGAGAACTACGCATCTGATCAAAAAATATCATACTACATAAAAAGTAGGAAACTTAATTCTCTACAAGAAAGGTCTCTAAACATTTTGCCATAGCTCGCTTCGTTTCCGAGATATTTGCAGACTTATCTCAAGGGAAGGGTCCTGACGGACATATTTCTAGATATTTCTTCTTCTTGTTGTTCTTCTTCTGCACAGCTAAGCTGGAAGTGGCATTTGCAGCTCGCAATAGTGCAGAGTTATCTCAAAGAAAGGGGCCACGGTGTTTCTATATCTCTATTATGTTGGTGCGGCTTTGGAACTTTTAAATATCTCGATATATGTCGAAAACTACGCTTCTGATCAAAAAATATCATAGAACATAAATTGTAGGAAACATAATTCTCTACAAAAAAGGTCTCTTAACGTTTTGCCATAGCTCGCTTCGTTTCCGAGATATTTGCAGACTTATCTCAAGGGAAGGGTCCTGACGGACATATTTCGAGATATTTCTTCTTCTTGTTGTTCTTCTTGTGCACAGCTAAACTGGAAGTGGCATTTCCAGCTCGCAATAGTGCAGAGTTATCTCAAAGAAAGGGGCCACGGTGTTTCTGTATCTCTATTATGTTGGTGCGGCTTCGGAACTTTTAAATATCTTGATATATCTCGAGAACTACGCATCTGATCAAAAAATATCATACTACATAAAAAGTAGGAAACTTAATTCTCTACAAGAAAGGTCTCTAAACATTTTGCCATAGCTCGCTTCGTTTCCGAGATATTTGCAGATTTATCTCAACGGAAGGGGCCTGACGGACATATTTCTAGATATTTCTTCTTCTTGTTGTTCTTCTTCTGCACAGCTAAGCTGGAAGTGGCATTTGCAGCTCGCAATAGTGCAGAGTTATCTCAAAGAAAGGGGCCACGGTGTTTCTATATCTCTATTATGTTGGTGCGGCTTTGGAACTTTTAAATATCTCGATATATGTCGAAAACTACGCTTCTGATCAAAAAATATCATAGAACATAAATTGTAGGAAACATAATTCTCTACAAAAAAGGTCTCTTAACGTTTTGCCATAGCTCGCTTCGTTTCCGAGATATTTGCAGACTTATCTCAAGGGAAGGGTCCTGACGGACATATTTCGAGATATTTCTTCTTCTTGTTGTTCTTCTTGTGCACAGCTAAACTGGAAGTGGCATTTCCAGCTCGCAATAGTGCAGAGTTATCTCAAAGAAAGGGGCCACGGTGTTTCTGTATCTCTATTATGTTGGTGCGGCTTCGGAACTTTTAAATATCTTGATATATCTCGAGAACTACGCATCTGATCAAAAAATATCATAGAACCTAAATTGTAGGAAACATAATTCTCTACAAAAAAGGTCTCTTAACATTTTGCCATAGCTCGCTTCGTTTCCGAGATATTTGCAGATTTATCTCAAGGGAAGGGGCCTGACGGACATATTTCGAGATATTTCTTCTTCTTGTTGTTCTTCTTCTGCACAGCTAAGCTGGACGTGGCATTTGCAGCTCGCAATAGTGCAGAGTTATCTCAAAGAAAGGGGCCACGGTGTTTCTATATCTCTATTATGTTGGTGCGGCTTCGGAACTTTTAAATATCTTGATATATCTCGAGAACTACGCATCTGATCAAAAAATATCATAGAACATAAAAAGTAGGAAACCTAGTTTTCTACAAAAAAGGTCTCTTAACATTTTGCCGTAGCTCGCTTCGTTTCCGAGATATTTGCAGATTTATCTCAAGGGAAGGGGCCTGACGGACATATTTCGAAATATTCCTTCTTCTTGTTGTTCTTCTTCTGCACAGCTAAGCTAGAAGTGGCATTTGCAGCTCGCAATAGTGCAGAGTTATCTCAAAGAAAGGGGCCACGGTGTTTCTGTATCTCTATTATGTTGGTGCGGCTTCGGAACTTTTAAATATCTTGATATATCTCGAGAACTACGAATCTGATCAAAAAATATCATACTACATAAAAAGTAGGAAACTTAATTCTCTACAAGAAAGGTCTCTAAACATTTTGCCATAGCTCGCTTCGTTTCCGAGATATTTGCAGATTTATCTCAACGGAAGGGGCCTGACGGACATATTTCTAGATATTTCTTCTTCTTGTTGTTCTTCTTCTGCACAGCTAAGCTGGAAGTGGCATTTGCAGCTCGCAATAGTGCAGAGTTATCTCAAAGAAAGGGGCCACGGTGTTTCTATATCTCTATTATGTTGGTGCGGCTTTGGAACTTTTAAATATCTCGATATATGTCGAAAACTACGCTTCTGATCAAAAAATATCATAGAACATAAATTGTAGGAAACATAATTCTCTACAAAAAAGGTCTCTTAACATTTTGCCATAGCTCGCTTCGTTTCCGAGATATTTGCAGATTTATCTCAAGGGAATGGGCCTGACGGACATATTTCAAGATATTTCTTCTTCTTGTTGTTCTTCTTGTGCACAGCTAAACTGGAAGTGGCATTTCCAGCTCGCAATAGTGCAGAGTTATCTCAAAGAAAGGGGCCACGGTGTTTCTGTATCTCTATTATGTTGGTGCGGCTTCGGAACTTTTAAATATCTTGATATGTCTCGAGAACTACGCATCTGATCAAAAAATATCATAGAACCTAAATTGTAGGAAACATAATTCTCTACAAAAAAGGTCTCTTAACATTTTGCCATAGCTCGCTTCGTTTCCGAGATATTTGCAGATTTATCTCAAGGGAAGGGGCCTGACGGACATATTTCGAGATATTTCTTCTTCTTGTTGTTCTTCTTCTGCACAGCTAAGCTGGACGTGGCATTTGCAGCTCGCAATAGTGCAGAGTTATCTCAAAGAAAGGGGCCACGGTGTTTCTGTATCTCTATTATGTTGGTGCGGCTTCGGAACTTTTAAATATCTTGATATATCTCGAGAACTACGCATCTGATCGAAAAATATCATAGAACATAAAAAGTAGGAAACTTAATTCTCTACAAAAAAGGTCTCTTAACATTTTGCCATAGCTCGCTTCGTTTCCGAGATATTTGCAGATTTATCTCAAGGGAATGGGCCTGACGGACATATTTCAAGATATTTCTTCTTCTTGTTGTTCTTCTTCTGCACAGCTAAGCTGGAAGTGGCATTTGCAGCGCGCAATAGTGCAGAGTTATCTCAAAGAAAGGGGCCACGGTGTTTCTGTATCTCTATTATGTTGGTGCGGCTTCGGAACTTTTAAATATCTTGATATATCTCGAGAACTACGCATCTGATCAAAAAATATAATCGAACATAAAAAGTAGGAAACCTAATTTTCTACAAAAAAGGTCTCTTAACATTTTGCCGTAGCTCGCTTCGTTTCCGAGATATTTGCAGATTTATCTCAAGGGAAGGGGCCTGACGGACATATTTCGAAATATTTCTTCTTCTTGTTGTTCTTCTTCTGCACAGCTAAGCTAGAAGTGGCATTTGCAGCTCGCAATAGTGCAGAGTTATCTCAAAGAAAGGGGCCACGGTGTTTCTGTATCTCTATTATGTTGGTGCGGCTTCGGAACTTTTAAATATCTTGATATATCTCGAGAACTACGCATCTGATCAAAAAATATCATACTACATAAAAAGTAGGAAACTTAATTCTCTACAAGAAAGGTCTCTAAACATTTTGCCATAGCTCGCTTCGTTTCCGAGACATTTGCAGATTTATCTCAACGGAAGGGGCCTGACGGACATATTTCTAGATATTTCTTCTTCTTGTTGTTCTTCTTCTGCACAGCTAAGCTGGAAGTGGCATTTGCAGCTCGCAATAGTGCAGAGTTATCTCAAAGAGAGGGGCCACGGTGTTTCTGTATCTCTATTATGTTGGTGCGGCTTCGGAACTGTTAAATATCTTGATATATCTCGAGAACTACACATCTGATCAAAAAATATCATAGAAGATAAAAAGTAGTAAACTTAATTATCTACAAAAAAGGTCTCTTATCAGTTTGCCATAGCTCGCTTCGTTTCCGAGATATTTGCAGATTTATCTCAAGGGAAGGGGCCTGACGGACATATTTCGAGATATTTCTTCTTCTTGTTGTTCTTCTTCTGCACAGCTAAGCTGGAAGTGGAATTTGCGGCTCGCACTAGTGCAGAGTTATCTCAAAGAAAGAGGCCACGGTGTTTCTGTATCTCTATTATGTTGGTGCGGCTTCGGAACTTTTAAATATCTCGATATATCTCGAAAACTACGCTTCTGATCAAAAAATTTCATAGAACGTAAATTGTAGGAAACATAATTCTCTACAAAAAAGGTCTCTTAACATTTTGCCATAGCTCGCTTCGTTTCCGAGATATTTGATGATTTATCTCAAGGGAAGGGGCCTAACGGACATATTTCGAGATATTTCTTCTTCTTGTTGTTCTTCTTCTGCACAGCTAAGCTGGAAGTGGCATTTGCAGCTCGCAATAGTGCAGAGTTATCTCAAAGAAAGGGGCCACGGTGTTTCTATATCTCTATTATGTTGGTGCGGCTTTGGAACTTTTAAATATCTCGATATATGTCGAAAACTACGCTTCTGATCAAAAAATAACATAGAACATAAATTGTAGGAAACATAATTCTCTACAAGAAAGGTCTCTTAACGTTTTGCCATAGCTCGCTTCGTTTCCGAGATATTTGCAGACTTATCTCAAGGGAAGGGTCCTGACGGACATATTTCGAGATATTTCTTCTTCTTGTTGTTCTTCTTGTGCACAGCTAAACTGGAAGTGGCATTTCCAGCTCGCAATAGTGCAGAGTTATCTCAAAGAAAGGGGCCACGGTGTTTCTGTATCTCTATTATGTTGGTGCGGCTTCGGAACTTTTAAATATCTTGATATATCTCGAGAACTACGCATCTGATCAAAAAATATCATAGAACGTAAATTGTAGAAAACATGATTCTCTACAAAAAAGGTCTCTTAACATTTTGCCGTAGCTCGCTTCGTTTCCGAGATATTTGCAGATTTATCTCAAGGGAAGGGGCCTGACGGACATATTTCGAAATATTTCTTCTTCTTGTTGTTCTTCTTCTGCACAGCTAAGCTAGAAGTGGCATTTGCAGCTCGCAATAGTGCAGAGTTATCTCAAAGAAAGGGGCCACGGTGTTTCTGTATCTCTATTATGTTGGTGCGGCTTCGGAACTTTTAAATATCTTGATATATCTCGAGAACTACGCATCTGATCAAAAAATATCATACTACATAAAAAGTAGGAAACTTAATTCTCTACAAGAAAGGTCTCTAAACATTTTGCCATAGCTCGCTTCGTTTCCGAGATATTTGCAGATTTATCTCAACGGAAGGAGCCTGACGGACATATTTCTAGATATTTCTTCTTCTTGTTGTTCTTCTTCTGCATAGCTAAGCTGGAAGTGGCATTTGCAGCTCGCAATAGTGCAGAGTTATCTCAAAGAAAGGGGCCACGGTGTTTCTATATCTCTATTATGTTGGTGCGGCTTTGGAACTTTTAAATATCTCGATATATGTCGAAAACTACGCTTCTGATCAAAAAATATCATAGAACATAAATTGTAGGAAACATAATTCTCTACAAAAAAGGTCTCTTAACGTTTTGCCATAGCTCGCTTCGTTTCCGAGATATTTGCAGACTTATCTCAAGGGAAGGGTCCTGACGGACATATTTCGAGATATTTCTTCTTCTTGTTGTTCTTCTTGTGCACAGCTAAACTGGAAGTGGCATTTCCAGCTCGCAATAGTGCAGAGTTATCTCAAAGAAAGGGGCCACGGTGTTTCTGTATCTCTATTATGTTGGTGCGGCTTCGGAACTTTTAAATATCTTGATATATCTCGAGAACTACGCATCTGATCAAAAAATATCATAGAACCTAAATTGTAGGAAACATAATTCTCTACAAAAAAGGTCTCTTAACATTTTGCCATAGCTCGCTTCGTTTCCGAGATATTTGCAGATTTATCTCAAGGGAAGGGGCCTGACGGACATATTTCGAAATATTTCTTCTTCTTGTTGTTCTTCTTCTGCACAGCTAAGCTAGAAGTGGCATTTGCAGCTCGCAATAGTGCAGAGTTATCTCAAAGAAAGGGGCCACGGTGTTTCTGTATCTCTATTATGTTGGTGCGGCTTCGGAACTTTTAAATATCTTGATATATCTCGAGAACTACGCGTCTGATCAAAAAATATCATAGAACATAAAAAGTAGGAAACCTAATTTGCTACAAAAAAGGTCTCTTAACATTTTGCAGTAGCTCGCTTCGTTTCCGAGATATTTGCAGATTTATCTCAAGGGAAGGGGCCTGACGGACATATTTCGAAATATTTCTTCTTCTTGTTGTTCTTCTTCTGCACAGCTAAGCTAGAAGTGGCATTTGCAGCTCGCAATAGTGCAGAGTTATCTCAAAGAAAGGGGCCACGGTGTTTCTGTATCTCTATTATGTTGGTGCGGCTTCGGAACTTTTAAATATCTTGATATATCTCGAGAACTACGCATCTGATCAAAAAATATCATACTACATAAAAAGTAGGAAACTTAATTCTCTACAAGAAAGGTCTCTAAACATTTTGCCATAGCTCGCTTCGTTTCCGAGATATTTGCAGATTTATCTCAACGGAAGGGGCCTGACGGACATATTTCTAGATATTTCTTCTTCTTGTTGTTCTTCTTCTGCACAGCTAAGCTGGAAGTGGCATTTGCAGCTCGCAATAGTGCAGAGTTATCTCAAAGAGAGGGGCCACGGTGTTTCTGTATCTCTATTATGTTGGTGCGGCTTCGGAACTGTTAAATATCTTGATATATCTCGAGAACTACACATCTGATCAAAAAATATCATAGAAGATAAAAAGTAGGAAACTTAATTATCTACAAAAAAGGTCTCTTATCAGTTTGCCATAGCTCGCTTCGTTTCCGAGATATTTGCAGATTTATCTCAAGGGAAGGGGCCTGACGGACATATTTCGAGATATTTCTTCTTCTTGTTGTTCTTCTTCTGCACAGCTAAGCTGGAAGTGGAATTTGCGGCTCGCACTAGTGCAGAGTTATCTCAAAGAAAGAGGCCACGGTGTTTCTGTATCTCTATTATGTTGGTGCGGCTTCGGAACTTTTAAATATCTCGATATATCTCGAAAACTACGCTTCTGATCAAAAAATTTCATAGAACGTAAATTGTAGGAAACATAATTCTCTACAAAAAAGGTCTCTTAACATTTTGCCATAGCTCGCTTCGTTTCCGAGATATTTGCAGATTTATCTCAAGGGAAGGGGCCTAACGGACATATTTCGAGATATTTCTTCTTCTTGTTGTTCTTCTTCTGCACAGCTAAGCTGGAAATGGCATTTGCAGCTCGCAATAGTGCAGAGTTATCTCAAAGAAAGGGGCCACGGTGTTTCTATATCTCTATTATGTTGGTGCGGCTTTGGAACTTTTAAATATCTCGATATATGTCGAAAACTACGCTTCTGATCAAAAAATATCATAGAACATAAATTGTAGGAAACATAATTCTCTACAAAAAAGGTCTCCTAACGTTTTGCCATAGCTCGCTTTGTTTCCGAGATATTTGCAGACTTATCTCAAGGGAAGGGTCCTGACGGACATATTTCGAGATATTTCTTCTTCTTGTTGTTCTTCTTGTGCACAGCTAAACTGGAAGTGGCATTTCCAGCTCGCAATAGTGCAGAGTTATCTCAAAGAAAGGGGCCACGGTGTTTCTGTATCTCTATTATGTTGGTGCGGCTTCGGAACTTTTAAATATCTTGATATATCTCGAGAACTACGCATCTGATCAAAAAATATCATAGAACCTAAATTGTAGGAAACATAATTCTCTACAAAAAAGGTCTCTTAACATTTTGCCATAGCTCGCTTCGTTTCCGAGATATTTGCAGATTTATCTCAAGGGAAGGGGCCTGACGGACATATTTCGAGATATTTCTTCTTCTTGTTGTTCTTCTTCTGCACAGCTAAGCTGGACGTGGCATTTGCAGCTCGCAATAGTGCAGAGTTATCTCAAAGAAAGGGGCCACGGTGTTTCTATATCTCTATTATGTTGGTGCGGCTTCGGAACTTTTAAATATCTTGATATATCTCGAGAACTACGCATCTGATCGAAAAATATCATAGAACATAAAAAGTAGGAAACTTAATTCTCTACAAAAAAGGTCTCTTAACATTTTGCCATAGCTCGCTTCGTTTCCGAGATATTTGCAGATTTATCTCAAGGGAAGGGGCCTGACGGACATATTTCAAGATATTTCTTCTTCTTGTTGTTCTTCTTCTGCACAGCTAAGCTGGAAGTGGCATTTGCAGCGCGCAATAGTGCAGAGTTATCTCAAAGAAAGGGGCCACGGTGTTTCTGTATCTCTATTATGTTGGTGCGGCTTCGGAACTTTTAAATATCTTGATATATCTCGAGAACTACGCATCTGATCAAAAAATATAATCGAACATAAAAAGTAGGAAACCTAATTTTCTACAAAAAAGGTCTCTTAACATTTTGCCGTAGCTCGCTTCGTTTCCGAGATATTTGCAGATTTATCTCAAGGGAAGGGGCCTGACGGACATATTTCGAAATATTTCTTCTTCTTGTTGTTCTTCTTCTGCACAGCTAAGCTAGAAGTGGCATTTGCAGCTCGCAATAGTGCAGAGTTATCTCAAAGAAAGGGGCAACGGTGTTTCTGTATCTCTATTATGTTGGTGCGGCTTCGGAACTTTTAAATATCTTGATATATCTCGAGAACTACGCATCTGATCAAAAAATATCATACTACATAAAAAGTAGGAAACTTAATTCTCTACAAGAAAGGTCTCTAAACATTTTGCCATAGCTCGCTTCGTTTCCGAGATATTTGCAGATTTATCTCAACGGAAGGGGCCTGACGGACATATTTCTAGATATTTCTTCTTCTTGTTGTTCTTCTTCTGCACAGCTAAGCTGGAAGTGGCATTTGCAGCTCGCAATAGTGCAGAGTTATCTCAAAGAGAGGGGCCACGGTGTTTCTGTATCTCTATTATGTTGGTGCGGCTTCGGAACTGTTAAATATCTTGATATATCTCGAGAACTACACATCTGATCAAAAAATATCATAGAAGATAAAAAGTAGGAAACTTAATTATCTACAAAAAAGGTCTCTTATCAGTTTGCCATAGCTCGCTTCGTTTCCGAGATATTTGCAGATTTATCTCAAGGGAAGGGGCCTGACGGACATATTTCGAGATATTTCTTCTTCTTGTTGTTCTTCTTCTGCACAGCTAAGCTGGAAGTGGAATTTGCGGCTCGCACTAGTGCAGAGTTATCTCAAAGAAAGAGGCCACGGTGTTTCTGTATCTCTATTATGTTGGTGCGGCTTCGGAACTTTTAAATATCTCGATATATCTCGAAAACTACGCTTCTGATCAAAAAATTTCATAGAACGTAAATTGTAGGAAACATAATTCTCTACAAAAAAGGTCTCTTAACATTTTGCCATAGCTCGCTTCGTTTCCGAGATATTTGCAGATTTATCTCAAGGGAAGGGGCCTAACGGACATATTTCGAGATATTTCTTCTTCTTGTTGTTCTTCTTCTGCACAGCTAAGCTGGAAGTGGCATTTGCAGCTCGCAATAGTGCAGAGTTATCTCAAAGAAAGGGGCCACGGTGTTTCTATATCTCTATTATGTTGGTGCGGCTTTGGAACTTTTAAATATCTCGATATATGTCGAAAACTACGCTTCTGATCAAAAAATATCATAGAACATAAATTGTAGGAAACATAATTCTCTACAAAAAAGGTCTCCTAACGTTTTGCCATAGCTCGCTTTGTTTCCGAGATATTTGCAGACTTATCTCAAGGGAAGGGTCCTGACGGACATATTTCGAGATATTTCTTCTTCTTGTTGTTCTTCTTGTGCACAGCTAAACTGGAAGTGGCATTTCCAGCTCGCAATAGTGCAGAGTTATCTCAAAGAAAGGGGCCACGGTGTTTCTGTATCTCTATTATGTTGGTGCGGCTTCGGAACTTTTAAATATCTTGATATATCTCGAGAACTACGCATCTGATCAAAAAATATCATAGAACCTAAATTGTAGGAAACATAATTCTCTACAAAAAAGGTCTCTTAACATTTTGCCATAGCTCGCTTCGTTTCCGAGATATTTGCAGATTTATCTCAAGGGAAGGGGCCTGACGGACATATTTCGAGATATTTCTTCTTCTTGTTGTTCTTCTTCTGCACAGCTAAGCTGGACGTGGCATTTGCAGCTCGCAATAGTGCAGAGTTATCTCAAAGAAAGGGGCCACGGTGTTTCTATATCTCTATTATGTTGGTGCGGCTTCGGAACTTTTAAATATCTTGATATATCTCGAGAACTACGCATCTGATCGAAAAATATCATAGAACATAAAAAGTAGGAAACTTAATTCTCTACAAAAAAGGTCTCTTAACATTTTGCCATAGCTCGCTTCGTTTCCGAGATATTTGCAGATTTATCTCAAGGGAAGGGGCCTGACGGACATATTTCAAGATATTTCTTCTTCTTGTTGTTCTTCTTCTGCACAGCTAAGCTGGAAGTGGCATTTGCAGCGCGCAATAGTGCAGAGTTATCTCAAAGAAAGGGGCCACGGTGTTTCTGTATCTCTATTATGTTGGTGCGGCTTCGGAACTTTTAAATATCTTGATATATCTCGAGAACTACGCATCTGATCAAAAAATATAATCGAACATAAAAAGTAGGAAACCTAATTTTCTACAAAAAAGGTCTCTTAACATTTTGCCGTAGCTCGCTTCGTTTCCGAGATATTTGCAGATTTATCTCAAGGGAAGGGGCCTGACGGACATATTTCGAAATATTTCTTCTTCTTGTTGTTCTTCTTCTGCACAGCTAAGCTAGAAGTGGCATTTGCAGCTCGCAATAGTGCAGAGTTATCTCAAAGAAAGGGGCAACGGTGTTTCTGTATCTCTATTATGTTGGTGCGGCTTCGGAACTTTTAAATATCTTGATATATCTCGAGAACTACGCATCTGATCAAAAAATATCATACTACATAAAAAGTAGGAAACTTAATTCTCTACAAGAAAGGTCTCTAAACATTTTGCCATAGCTCGCTTCGTTTCCGAGATATTTGCAGATTTATCTCAACGGAAGGGGCCTGACGGACATATTTCTAGATATTTCTTCTTCTTGTTGTTCTTCTTCTGCACAGCTAAGCTGGAAGTGGCATTTGCAGCTCGCAATAGTGCAGAGTTATCTCAAAGAGAGGGGCCACGGTGTTTCTGTATCTCTATTATGTTGGTGCGGCTTCGGAACTGTTAAATATCTTGATATATCTCGAGAACTACACATCTGATCAAAAAATATCATAGAAGATAAAAAGTAGGAAACTTAATTATCTACAAAAAAGGTCTCTTATCAGTTTGCCATAGCTCGCTTCGTTTCCGAGATATTTGCAGATTTATCTCAAGGGAAGGGGCCTGACGGACATATTTCGAGATATTTCTTCTTCTTGTTGTTCTTCTTCTGCACAGCTAAGCTGGAAGTGGAATTTGCGGCTCGCACTAGTGCAGAGTTATCTCAAAGAAAGAGGCCACGGTGTTTCTGTATCTCTATTATGTTGGTGCGGCTTCGGAACTTTTAAATATCTCGATATATCTCGAAAACTACGCTTCTGATCAAAAAATTTCATAGAACGTAAATTGTAGGAAACATAATTCTCTACAAAAAAGGTCTCTTAACATTTTGCCATAGCTCGCTTCGTTTCCGAGATATTTGCAGATTTATCTCAAGGGAAGGGGCCTAACGGACATATTTCGAGATATTTCTTCTTCTTGTTGTTCTTCTTCTGCACAGCTAAGCTGGAAGTGGCATTTGCAGCTCGCAATAGTGCAGAGTTATCTCAAAGAAAGGGGCCACGGTGTTTCTATATCTCTATTATGTTGGTGCGGCTTTGGAACTTTTAAATATCTCGATATATGTCGAAAACTACGCTTCTGATCAAAAAATATCATAGAACATAAATTGTAGGAAACATAATTCTCTACAAAAAAGGTCTCCTAACGTTTTGCCATAGCTCGCTTTGTTTCCGAGATATTTGCAGACTTATCTCAAGGGAAGGGTCCTGACGGACATATTTCGAGGTATTTCTTCTTCTTGTTGTTCTTCTTGTGCACAGCTAAACTGGAAGTGGCATTTCCAGCTCGCAATAGTGCAGAGTTATCTCAAAGAAAGGGGCCACGGTGTTTCTGTATCTCTATTATGTTGGTGCGGCTTCGGAACTTTTAAATATCTTGATATATCTCGAGAACTACGCATCTGATCAAAAAATATCATAGAACCTAAATTGTAGGAAACATAATTCTCTACAAAAAAGGTCTCTTAACATTTTGCCATAGCTCGCTTCGTTTCCGAGATATTTGCAGATTTATCTCAAGGGAAGGGGCCTGACGGACATATTTCGAGATATTTCTTCTTCTTGTTGTTCTTCTTCTGCACAGCTAAGCTGGACGTGGCATTTGCAGCTCGCAATAGTGCAGAGTTATCTCAAAGAAAGGGGCCACGGTGTTTCTATATCTCTATTATGTTGGTGCGGCTTCGGAACTTTTAAATATCTTGATATATCTCGAGAACTACGCATCTGATCGAAAAATATCATAGAACATAAAAAGTAGGAAACTTAATTCTCTACAAAAAAGGTCTCTTAACATTTTGCCATAGCTCGCTTCGTTTCCGAGATATTTGCAGATTTATCTCAAGGGAAGGGGCCTGACGGACATATTTCAAGATATTTCTTCTTCTTGTTGTTCTTCTTCTGCACAGCTAAGCTGGAAGTGGCATTTGCAGCGCGCAATAGTGCAGAGTTATCTCAAAGAAAGGGGCCACGGTGTTTCTGTATCTCTATTATGTTGGTGCGGCTTCGGAACTTTTAAATATCTTGATATATCTCGAGAACTACGCATCTGATCAAAAAATATAATCGAACATAAAAAGTAGGAAACCTAATTTTCTACAAAAAAGGTCTCTTAACATTTTGCCGTAGCTCGCTTCGTTTCCGAGATATTTGCAGATTTATCTCAAGGGAAGGGGCCTGACGGACATATTTCGAAATATTTCTTCTTCTTGTTGTTCTTCTTCTGCACAGCTAAGCTAGAAGTGGCATTTGCAGCTCGCAATAGTGCAGAGTTATCTCAAAGAAAGGGGCCACGGTGTTTCTGTATCTCTATTATGTTGGTGCGGCTTCGGAACTTTTAAATATCTTGATATATCTCGAGGACTACGCATCTGATCAAAAAATATCATAGAACATAAAAAGTAGGAAACCTAATTTGCTACAAAAAAGGTCTCTTAACATTTTGCAGTAGCTCGCTTCGTTTCCGAGATATTTGCAGATTTATCTCAAGGGAAGGGGCCTGACGGACATATTTCGAAATATTTCTTCTTCTTGTTGTTCTTCTTCTGCACAGCTAAGCTAGAAGTGGCATTTGCAGCTCGCAATAGTGCAGAGTTATCTCAAAGAAAGGGGCCACGGTGTTTCTGTATCTCTATTATGTTGGTGCGGCTTCGGAACTTTTAAATATCTTGATATATCTCGAGAACTACGCATCTGATCAAAAAATATCATACTACATAAAAAGTAGGAAACTTAATTCTCTACAAGAAAGGTCTCTAAACATTTTGCCATAGCTCGCTTCGTTTCCGAGATATTTGCAGATTTATCTCAACGGAAGGGGCCTGACGGACATATTTCTAGATATTTCTTCTTCTTGTTGTTCTTCTTCTGCACAGCTAAGCTGGAAGTGGCATTTGCAGCTCGCAATAGTGCAGAGTTATCTCAAAGAGAGGGGCCACGGTGTTTCTATATCTCTATTATGTTGGTGCGGCTTTGGAACTTTTAAATATCTCGATATATGTCGAAAACTACGCTTCTGATCAAAAAATATCATAGAACATAAATTGTAGGAAACATAATTCTCTACAAAAAAGGTCTCTTAACGTTTTGCCATAGCTCGCTTCGTTTCCGAGATATTTGCAGACTTATCTCAAGGGAAGGGTCCTGACGGACATATTTCGAGATATTTCTTCTTCTTGTTGTTCTTCTTGTGCACAGCTAAACTGGAAGTGGCATTTCCAGCTCGCAATAGTGCAGAGTTATCTCAAAGAAAGGGGCCACGGTGTTTCTGTATCTCTATTATGTTGGTGCGGCTTCGGAACTTTTAAATATCTTGATATATCTCGAGAACTACGCATCTGATCAAAAAATATCATAGAACGTAAATTGTAGGAAACATGATTCTCTACAAAAAAGGTCTCTTAACATTTTGCCGTAGCTCGCTTCGTTTCCGAGATATTTGCAGATTTATCTCAAGGGAAGGGGCCTGACGGACATATTTCGAGATATTTCTTCTTCTTGTTGTTCTTCTTCTGCACAGCTAAGCTGGACGTGGCATTTGCAGCTCGCAATAGTGCAGAGTTATCTCAAAGAAAGGGGCCACGGTGTTTCTATATCTCTATTATGTTGGTGCGGCTTCGGAACTTTTAAATATCTTGATATATCTCGAGAACTACGCATCTGATCGAAAAATATCATAGAACATAAAAAGTAGGAAACTTAATTCTCTACAAAAAAGGTCTCTTAACATTTTGCCATAGCTCGCTTCGTTTCCGAGATATTTGCAGATTTATCTCAAGGGAAGGGGCCTGACGGACATATTTCAAGATATTTCTTCTTCTTGTTGTTCTTCTTCTGCACAGCTAAGCTGGAAGTGGCATTTGCAGCGCGCAATAGTGCAGAGTTATCTCAAAGAAAGGGGCCACGGTGTTTCTGTATCTCTATTATGTTGGTGCGGCTTCGGAACTTTTAAATATCTTGATATATCTCGAGAACTACGCATCTGATCAAAAAATATAATCGAACATAAAAAGTAGGAAACCTAATTTTCTACAAAAAAGGTCTCTTAACATTTTGCCGTAGCTCGCTTCGTTTCCGAGATATTTGCAGATTTATCTCAAGGGAAGGGGCCTGACGGACATATTTCGAAATATTTCTTCTTCTTGTTGTTCTTCTTCTGCACAGCTAAGCTAGAAGTGGCATTTGCAGCTCGCAATAGTGCAGAGTTATCTCAAAGAAAGGGGCCACGGTGTTTCTGTATCTCTATTATGTTGGTGCGGCTTCGGAACTTTTAAATATCTTGATATATCTCGAGGACTACGCATCTGATCAAAAAATATCATAGAACATAAAAAGTAGGAAACCTAATTTGCTACAAAAAAGGTCTCTTAACATTTTGCAGTAGCTCGCTTCGTTTCCGAGATATTTGCAGATTTATCTCAAGGGAAGGGGCCTGACGGACATATTTCGAAATATTTCTTCTTCTTGTTGTTCTTCTTCTGCACAGCTAAGCTAGAAGTGGCATTTGCAGCTCGCAATAGTGCAGAGTTATCTCAAAGAAAGGGGCCACGGTGTTTCTGTATCTCTATTATGTTGGTGCGGCTTCGGAACTTTTAAATATCTTGATATATCTCGAGAACTACGCATCTGATCAAAAAATATTATACTACATAAAAAGTAGGAAACTTAATTCTCTACAAGAAAGGTCTCTAAACATTTTGCCATAGCTCGCTTCGTTTCCGAGATATTTGCAGATTTATCTCAACGGAAGGGGCCTGACGGACATATTTCTAGATATTTCTTCTTCTTGTTGTTCTTCTTCTGCACAGCTAAGCTGGAAGTGGCATTTGCAGCTCGCAATAGTGCAGAGTTATCTCAAAGAGAGGGGCCACGGTGTTTCTGTATCTCTATTATGTTGGTGCGGCTTCGGAACTGTTAAATATCTTGATATATCTCGAGAACTACACATCTGATCAAAAAATATCATAGAAGATAAAAAGTAGGAAACTTAATTCTCTACAAAAAAGGTCTCTTATCAGTTTGCCATAGCTCGCTTCGTTTCCGAGATATTTGCAGATTTATCTCAAGGGAAGGGGCCTGACGGACATATTTCGAGATATTTCTTCTTCTTGTTGTTCTTCTTCTGCACAGCTAAGCTGGAAGTGGAATTTGCGGCTCGCACTAGTGCAGAGTTATCTCAAAGAAAGAGGCCACGGTGTTTCTGTATCTCTATTATGTTGGTGCGGCTTCGGAACTTTTAAATATCTCGATATATCTCGAAAACTACGCTTCTGATCAAAAAATTTCATAGAACGTAAATTGTAGGAAACATAATTCTCTACAAAAAAGGTCTCTTAACATTTTGCCATAGCTCGCTTTGTTTCCGAGATATTTGCAGATTTATCTCAAGGGAAGGAGCCTAACGGACATATTTCGAGATATTTCTTCTTCTTGTTGTTCTTCTTCTGCACAGCTAAGCTGGAAGTGGCATTTGCAGCTCGCAATAGTGCAGAGTTATCTCAAAGAAAGGGGCCACGGTGTTTCTATATCTCTATTATGTTGGTGCGGCTTTGGAACTTTTAAATATCTCGATATATGTCGAAAACTACGCTTCTGATCAAAAAATATCATAGAACATAAATTGTAGGAAACATAATTCTCTACAAAAAAGGTCTCTTAACGTTTTGCCATAGCTCGCTTCGTTTCCGAGATATTTGCAGACTTATCTCAAGGGAAGGGTCCTGACGGACATATTTCGAGATATTTCTTCTTCTTGTTGTTCTTCTTGTGCACAGCTAAACTGGAAGTGGCATTTCCAGCTCGCAATAGTGCAGAGTTATCTCAAAGAAAGGGGCCACGGTGTTTCTGTATCTCTATTATGTTGGTGCGGCTTCGGAACTTTTAAATATCTTGATATATCTCGAGAACTACGCATCTGATCAAAAAATATCATAGAACGTAAATTGTAGGAAACATGATTCTCTACAAAAAAGGTCTCTTAACATTTTGCCGTAGCTCGCTTCGTTTCCGAGATATTTGCAGATTTATCTCAAGGGAAGGGGCCTGACGGACATATTTCGAAATATTTCTTCTTCTTGTTGTTCTTCTTCTGCACAGCTAAGCTAGAAGTGGCATTTGCAGCTCGCAATAGTGCAGAGTTATCTCAAAGAAAGGGGCCACGGTGTTTCTGTATCTCTATTATGTTGGTGCGTCTTCGGAACTTTTAAATATCTTGATATATCTCGAGAACTACGCATCTGATCAAAAAATATCATACTACATAAAAAGTAGGAAACTTAATTCTCTACAAGAAAGGTCTCTAAACATTTTGCCATAGCTCGCTTCGTTTCCGAGATATTTGCAGATTTATCTCAACGGAAGGGGCCTGACGGACATATTTCTAGATATTTCTTCTTCTTGTTGTTCTTCTTCTGCACAGCTAAGCTGGAAGTGGCATTTGCAGCTCGCAATAGTGCAGAGTTATCTCGAAGAGAGGGGCCACGGTGTTTCTGTATCTCTATTATGTTGGTGCGGCTTCGGAACTGTTAAATATCTTGATATATCTCGAGAACTACACATCTGATCAAAAAATATCATAGAAGATAAAAAGTAGGAAACTTAATTCTCTACAAAAAAGGTCTCTTATCAGTTTGCCATAGCTCGCTTCGTTTCCGAGATATTTGCAGATTTATCTCAAGGGAAGGGGCCTGACGGACATATTTCGAGATATTTCTTCTTCCTGTTGTTCTTCTTCTGCACAGCTAAGCTAGAAGTGGCATTTGCAGCTCGCAATAGTGCAGAGTTATCTCAAAGAAAGGGGCCACGGTGTTTCTGTATCTCTATTATGTTGGTGCGGCTTCGGAACTTTTAAATATCTTGATATATCTCGAGAACTACGCATCTGATCAAAAAATATCATACTACATAAAAAGTAGGAAACTTAATTCTCTACAAGAAAGGTCTCTAAACATTTTGCCATAGCTCGCTTCGTTTCCGAGATATTTGCAGATTTATCTCAACGGAAGGGGCCTGACGGACATATTTCTAGATATTTCTTCTTCTTGTTGTTCTTCTTCTGCACAGCTAAGCTGGAAGTGGCATTTGCAGCTCGCAATAGTGCAGAGTTATCTCAAAGAGAGGGGCCACGGTGTTTCTGTATCTCTATTATGTTGGTGCGGCTTCGGAACTGTTAAATATCTTGATATATCTCGAGAACTACACATCTGATCAAAAAATATCATAGAAGATAAAAAGTAGGAAACTTAATTCTCTACAAAAAAGGTCTCTTATCAGTTTGCCATAGCTCGCTTCGTTTCCGAGATATTTGCAGATTTATCTCAAGGGAAGGGGCCTGACGGACATATTTCGAGATATTTCTTCTTCTTGTTGTTCTTCTTCTGCACAGCTAAGCTGGAAGTGGAATTTGCGGCTCGCACTAGTGCAGAGTTATCTCAAAGAAAGAGGCCACGGTGTTTCTGTATCTCTATTATGTTGGTGCGGCTTCGGAACTTTTAAATATCTCGATATATCTCGAAAACTACGCTTCTGATCAAAAAATTTCATAGAACGTAAATTGTAGCAAACATAATTCTCTACAAAAAAGGTCTCTTAACATTTTGCCATAGCTCGCTTTGTTTCCGAGATATTTGCAGATTTATCTCAAGGGAAGGGGCCTAACGGACATATTTCGAGATATTTCTTCTTCTTGTTGTTCTTCTTCTGCACAGCTAAGCTGGAAGTGGCATTTGCAGCTCGCAATAGTGCAGAGTTATCTCAAAGAAAGGGGCCACGGTGTTTCTATATCTCTATTATGTTGGTGCGGCTTTGGAACTTTTAAATATCTCGATATATGTCGAAAACTACGCTTCTGATCAAAAAATATCATAGAACATAAATTGTAGGAAACATAATTCTCTACAAAAAAGGTCTCTTAACGTTTTGCCATAGCTCGCTTCGTTTCCGAGATATTTGCAGACTTATCTCAAGGGAAGGGTCCTGACGGACATATTTCGAGATATTTCTTCTTCTTGTTGTTCTTCTTGTGCACAGCTAAACTGGAAGTGGCATTTCCAGCTCGCAATAGTGCAGAGTTATCTCAAAGAAAGGGGCCACGGTGTTTCTGTATCTCTATTATGTTGGTGCGGCTTCGGAACTTTTAAATATCTTGATATATCTCGAGAACTACGAATCTGATCAAAAAATATCATACTACATAAAAAGTAGGAAACTTAATTCTCTACAAGAAAGGTCTCTAAACATTTTGCCATAGCTCGCTTCGTTTCCGAGATATTTGCAGATTTATCTCAACGGAAGGGGCCTGACGGACATATTTCTAGATATTTCTTCTTCTTGTTGTTCTTCTTCTGCACAGCTAAGCTGGAAGTGGCATTTGCAGCTCGCAATAGTGCAGAGTTATCTCAAAGAAAGGGGCCACGGTGTTTCTATATCTCTATTATGTTGGTGCGGCTTTGGAACTTTTAAATATCTCGATATATGTCGAAAACTACGCTTCTGATCAAAAAATATCATAGAACATAAATTGTAGGAAACATAATTCTCTACAAAAAAGGTCTCTTAACGTTTTGCCATAGCTCGCTTCGTTTCCGAGATATTTGCAGACTTATCTCAAGGGAAGGGTCCTGACGGACATATTTCGAGATATTTCTTCTTCTTGTTGTTCTTCTTGTGCACAGCTAAACTGGAAGTGGCATTTCCAGCTCGCAATAGTGCAGAGTTATCTCAAAGAAAGAGGCCACGGTGTTTCTGTATCTCTATTATGTTGGTGCGGCTTCGGAACTTTTAAATATCTTGATATATCTCGAGAACCACACATCTGATCAAAAAATATCATAGAAGATAAAAAGTAGTAAACTTAATTATCTACAAAAAAGGTCTCTTATCAGTTTGCCATAGCTCGCTTCGTTTCCGAGATATTTGCAGATTTATCTCAAGGGAAGGGGCCTGACGGACATATTTCGAGATATTTCTTCTTCTTGTTGTTCTTCTTCTGCACAGCTAAGCTGGAAATGGAATTTGCGGCTCGCACTAGTGCAGAGTTATCTCAAAGAAAGAGGCCACGGTGTTTCTGTATCTCTATTATGTTGGTGCGGCTTCGGAACTTTTAAATATCTCGATATATCTCGAAAACTACGCTTCTGATCAAAAAATTTCATAGAACGTAAATTGTAGCAAACATAATTCTCTACAAAAAAGGTCTCTTAACATTTTGCCATAGCTCGCTTTGTTTCCGAGATATTTGCAGATTTATCTCAAGGGAAGGGGCCTAACGGACATATTTCGAGATATTTCTTCTTCTTGTTGTTCTTCTTCTGCACAGCTAAGCTGGAAGTGGCATTTGCAGCTCGCAATAGTGCAGAGTTATCTCAAAGAAAGGGGCCACGGTGTTTCTATATCTCTATTATGTTGGTGCGGCTTTGGAACTTTTAAATATCTCGATATATGTCGAAAACTACGCTTCTGATCAAAAAATATCATAGAACATAAATTGTAGGAAACATAATTCTCTACAAAAAAGGTCTCTTAACGTTTTGCCATAGCTCGCTTCGTTTCCGAGATATTTGCAGACTTATCTCAAGGGAAGGGTCCTGACGGACATATTTCGAGATATTTCTTCTTCTTGTTGTTCTTCTTGTGCACAGCTAAACTGGAAGTGGCATTTCCAGCTCGCAATAGTGCAGAGTTATCTCAAAGAAAGGGGCCACGGTGTTTCTGTATCTCTATTATGTTGGTGCGGCTTCGGAACTTTTAAATATCTTGATATATCTCGAGAACTACGAATCTGATCAAAAAATATCATACTACATAAAAAGTAGGAAACTTAATTCTCTACAAGAAAGGTCTCTAAACATTTTGCCATAGCTCGCTTCGTTTCCGAGATATTTGCAGATTTATCTCAACGGAAGGGGCCTGACGGACATATTTCTAGATATTTCTTCTTCTTGTTGTTCTTCTTCTGCACAGCTAAGCTGGAAGTGGCATTTGCAGCTCGCAATAGTGCAGAGTTATCTCAAAGAAAGGGGCCACGGTGTTTCTATATCTCTATTATGTTGGTGCGGCTTTGGAACTTTTAAATATCTCGATATATGTCGAAAACTACGCTTCTGATCAAAAAATATCATAGAACATAAATTGTAGGAAACATAATTCTCTACAAAAAGGGTCTCTTAACGTTTTGCCATAGCTCGCTTCGTTTCCGAGATATTTGCAGACTTATCTCAAGGGAAGGGTCCTGACGGACATATTTCGAGATATTTCTTCTTCTTGTTGTTCTTCTTGTGCACAGCTAAACTGGAAGTGGCATTTCCAGCTCGCAATAGTGCAGAGTTATCTCAAAGAAAGAGGCCACGGTGTTTCTGTATCTCTATTATGTTGGTGCGGCTTCGGAACTTTTAAATATCTTGATATATCTCGAGAACCACACATCTGATCAAAAAATATCATAGAAGATAAAAAGTAGTAAACTTAATTATCTACAAAAAGGGTCTCTTATCAGTTTGCCATAGCTCGCTTCGTTTCCGAGATATTTGCAGATTTATCTCAAGGGAAGGGGCCTGACGGACATATTTCGAGATATTTCTTCTTCTTGTTGTTCTTCTTCTGCACAGCTAAGCTGGAAGTGGAATTTGCGGCTCGCACTAGTGCAGAGTTATCTCAAAGGAAGAGGCCACGGTGTTTCTGTATCTCTATTATGTTGGTGCGGCTTCGGAACTTTTAAATATCTCGATATATCTCGAAAACTACGCTTCTGATCAAAAAATTTCATAGAACGTAAATTGTAGGAAACATAATTGTCTACAAAAAAGGTCTCTTAACATTTTGCCATAGCTCGCTTCGTTTCCGAGATATTTGCAGATTTATCTCAAGGGAAGGGGCCTAACGGACATATTTCGAGATATTTCTTCTTCTTGTTGTTCTTCTTCTGCACAGCTAAGCTGGAAGTGGCATTTGCAGCTCGCAATAGTGCAGAGTTATCTCAAAGAAAGGGGCCACGGTGTTTCTATATCTCTATTATGTTGGTGCGGCTTTGGAACTTTTAAATATCTCGATATATGTCGAAAACTACGCTTCTGATCAAAAAATATCATAGAACATAAATTGTAGGAAACATAATTCTCTACAAAAAAGGTCTCTTAACGTTTTGCCATAGCTCGCTTCGTTTCCGAGATATTTGCAGACTTATCTCAAGGGAAGGGTCCTGACGGACATATTTCGAGATATTTCTTCTTCTTGTTGTTCTTCTTGTGCACAGCTAAACTGGAAGTGGCATTTCCAGCTCGCAATAGTGCAGAGTTATCTCAAAGAAAGGGGCCACGGTGTTTCTGTATCTCTATTATGTTGGTGCGGCTTCGGAACTTTTAAATATCTTGATATATCTCGAGAACTACGCATCTGATCAAAAAATATCATAGAACGTAAATTGTAGGAAACATGATTCTCTACAAAAAAGGTCTCTTAACATTTTGCCGTAGCTCGCTTCGTTTCCGAGATATTTGCAGATTTATCTCAAGGGAAGGGGCCTGACGGACATATTTCGAAATATTTCTTCTTCTTGTTGTTCTTCTTCTGCACAGCTAAGCTAGAAGTGGCATTTGCAGCTCGCAATAGTGCAGAGTTATCTCAAAGAAAGGGGCCACGGTGTTTCTGTATCTCTATTATGTTGGTGCGTCTTCGGAACTTTTAAATATCTTGATATATCTCGAGAACTACGCATCTGATCAAAAAATATCATACTACATAAAAAGTAGGAAACTTAATTCTCTACAAGAAAGGTCTCTAAACATTTTGCCATAGCTCGCTTCGTTTCCGAGATATTTGCAGATTTATCTCAACGGAAGGGGCCTGACGGACATATTTCTAGATATTTCTTCTTCTTGTTGTTCTTCTTCTGCACAGCTAAGCTGGAAGTGGCATTTGCAGCTCGCAATAGTGCAGAGTTATCTCGAAGAGAGGGGCCACGGTGTTTCTGTATCTCTATTATGTTGGTGCGGCTTCGGAACTGTTAAATATCTTGATATATCTCGAGAACTACACATCTGATCAAAAAATATCATAGAAGATAAAAAGTAGGAAACTTAATTCTCTACAAAAAAGGTCTCTTATCAGTTTGCCATAGCTCGCTTCGTTTCCGAGATATTTGCAGATTTATCTCAAGGGAAGGGGCCTGACGGACATATTTCGAGATATTTCTTCTTCTTGTTGTTCTTCTTCTGCACAGCTAAGCTGGAAGTGGCATTTGCAGCGCGCAATAGTGCAGAGTTATCTCAAATAAAGGGGCCACGGTGTTTCTGTATCTCTATTATGTTGGTGCGGCTTCGGAACTTTTAAATATCTTGATATATCTCGAGAACTACGCATCTGATCAAAAAATATCATAGAACATAAAAAGTAGGAAACCTAATTTTCTACAAAAAAGGTCTCTTAACATTTTGCCGTAGCTCGCTTCGTTTCCGAGATATTTGCAGATTTATCTCAAGGGAAGGGGCCTGACGGACATATTTCGAAATATTCCTTCTTCTTGTTGTTCTTCTTCTGCACAGCTAAGCTAGAAGTGGCATTTGCAGCTCGCAATAGTGCAGAGTTATCTCAAAGAAAGGGGCCACGGTGTTTCTGTATCTCTATTATGTTGGTGCGGCTTCGGAACTTTTAAATATCTTGATATATCTCGAGAACTACGAATCTGATCAAAAAATATCATACTACATAAAAAGTAGGAAACTTAATTCTCTACACGAAAGGTCTCTTAACGTTTTGCCATAGCTCGTTTCGTTTCCGAGATATTTGCAGACTTATCTCAAGGGAAGGGTCCTGACGGACATATTTCGAGATATTTCTTCTTCTTGTTGTTCTTCTTCTGCACAGCTAAACTGGAAGTGGCATTTCCAGCTCGCAATAGTGCAGAGTTATCTCAAAGAAAGGGGCCACGGTGTTTCTGTATCTCTATTATGTTGGTGCGGCTTCGGAACTTTTAAATATCTTGATATATCTCGAGAACTACGCATCTGATCAAAAAATATCATAGAACGTAAATTGTAGGAAACATAATTCTCTACCAAAAAGGTCTCTTAACATTTTGCCATAGCTCGCTTCGTTTCCGAGATATTTGCAGATTTATCTCAAGGGAAGGGGCCTGACGGACATATTTCGAGATATTTCTTCTTCTTGTTGTTCTTCTTCTGCACAGCTAAGCTGGACGTGGCATTTGCAGCTCGCAATAGTGCAGAGTTATCTCAAAGAAAGGGGCCACGGTGTTTCTATATCTCTATTATGTTGGTGCGGCTTTGGAACTTTTAAATATCTCGATATATCTCGAAAACTACGCTTCTGATCAAAAAATATCATAGAACATAAATTGTAGGAAACTTAATTCTCTACAAAAAAGGTCTCTTAACATTTTGCCATAGCTCGCTTCGTTTCCGAGATATTTGCAGACTTATCTCAAGGGAAGGGTCCTGACGGACATATTTCGAGATATTTCTTCTTCTTGTTGTTCTTCTTCTGCACAGCTAAACTGGAAGTGGCATTTCCAGCTCGCAATAGTGCAGAGTTATCTCAAAGAAAGGGGCCACGGTGTTTCTGTATCTCTATTATGTTGGTGCGGCTTCGGAACTTTTAAATATCTTGATATATCTCGAGAACTACGCATCTGATCAAAAAATATCATAGAACATAAAAAGTAGGAAACTTAATTCTCTACAAAAAAGGTCTCTTAACATTTTGCCATAGCTCGCTTCGTTTCCGAGATATTTGCAGACTTATCTCAAGGGAAGGGTCCTGACGGACATATTTCGAGACATTTCTTCTTCTTGTTGTTCTTCTTCTGCACAGCTAAACTGGAAGTGGCATTTCCAGCTCGCAATAGTGCAGAGTTATCTCAAAGAAAGGGGCCACGGTGTTTCTGTATCTCTATTATGTTGGTGCGGCTTCGGAACTTTTAAATATCTTGATATATCTCGAGAACTACGCATCAGATCAAAAAATATCATAGAACACAAAAAGTAGGAAACTTAATTGTCTACAAAAAAGGTCTCTTAACATTTTGCCATAGCTCGCTTCCTTTCCGAGATATTTGCAGATTTATCTCAAGGGAAGGGGTCTGACGGACATATTTCGAGATATTTCTTCTTCTTGTTGTTCTTCTTCTGCACAGCTAAGCTGGAAGTGGCATTTGCAGGTCGCAATAGTGCAGAGTTATCTCAAAGAAAGGGGCCACGGTGTTTCTGTATCTCTATTATGTTGGTGCGGCTTCGGAACTTTTAAATATCTTGATATATCTCGAGAACTACGCATCTGATCAAAAAATATCATACAACATAAAAAGTAGGAAACTTAATTCTCTACAAAAAAGGTCTCTTAACATTTTGCCATAGCTCGCTTCGTTTCCGAGATATTTGCAGATTTATCTCAACGGAAGGTGCCTGACGGATATATTTCGAGGTATTTCTTCTTCTTGTTGTTCTTCTTCTGCACAGCTAAGCTGGAAGTGGCATTTACAGCTCGCAATAGTGCAGAGTTATCTCAAAGAAAGGGGGCACGGTGTTTCTGTATCTCTATTATGTTGGTGCGGCTTCGGAACCTTTAAATATCTCGATATATCTCGAAAACTACGCTTCTGATCAAAAAATATCATAGAACATAAATTATAGGAAACATAATTCTCTACAAAAAAGGTCTCTTAACATTTTGCCATAGCTCGCTTCGTTTCCGAGATATTTGCAGATTTATCTCAAGGGAAGGGGCCTGACGAACATATTTCGAGATATTTCTTCTTCTTGTTGTCCTTCTTCTGCACAGCTAAACTGGAAGTGGCATTTCCAGCTCGCAATAGTGCAGAGTTATCTCAAAGAAAGGGGCCACGGTGTTTCTGTATCTCTATTATGTTGGTGCGGCTTCGGAACTTTTAAATATCTTGATATATCTCGAGAACTACGCATCAGATCAAAAAATATCATAGAACACAAAAAGTAGGAAACTTAATTGTCTACAAAAAAGGTCTCTTAACATTTTGCCATAGCTCGCTTCGTTTCCGAGATATTTGCAGATTTATCTCAAGGGAAGGGGTCTGACGGACATATTTCGAGATATTTCTTCTTCTTGTTGTTCTTCTTCTGCACAGCTAAGCTGGAAGTGGCATTTGCAGGTCGCAATAGTGCAGAGTTATCTCAAAGAAAGGGGCCACGGTGTTTCTGTATCTCTATTATGTTGGTGCGGCTTCGGAACTTTTAAATATCTTGATATATCTCGAGAACTACGCATCTGATCAAAAAATATCATACAACATAAAAAGTAGGAAACTTAATTCTCTACAAAAAAGGTCTCTTAACATTTTGCCATAGCTCGCTTCGTTTCCGAGATATTTGCAGATTTATCTCAACGGAAGGTGCCTGACGGATATATTTCGAGGTATTTCTTCTTCTTGTTGTTCTTCTTCTGCACAGCTAAGCTGGAAGTGGCATTTACAGCTCGCAATAGTGCAGAGTTATCTCAAAGAAAGGGGGCACGGTGTTTCTGTATCTCTATTATGTTGGTGCGGCTTCGGAACCTTTAAATATCTCGATATATCTCGAAAACTACGCTTCTGATCAAAAAATATCATAGAACATAAATTATAGGAAACATAATTCTCTACAAAAAAGGTCTCTTAACATTTTGCCATAGCTCGCTTCGTTTCCGAGATATTTGCAGATTTATCTCAAGGGAAGGGGCCTGACGGACATATTTCGAGATATTTCTTCTTCTTGTTGTCCTTCTTCTGCACAGCTAAACTGGAAGTGGCGTTTCCAGCTAGCAATAGTGCAGAGTTATCTCAAAGAAAGGGGCCACGGTGTTTCTGTATCTCTATTATGTTGGTGCGGCTTCGGAACTTTTAAATATCTTGATATATCTCGAGAACTACGCATCTGATCAAAAAATATCATACAACATAAAAAGTAGGAAACTTAATTCTCTACAAAAAAGGTATCTAAGCATTTTGCCATAGCTCGCTTCGTTCCCGAGATATTTGCAGATTTATCTCAAGGGAAGGGGCCTGACGGACATATTTTGAGATTTTTCTTCTTCTTGTTGTTCTTCTTCTGCACAGCTAAGCTGGAAGTGGCATTTGCAGCTCGCAGTAGTGCAGAGTTATCTCAAAGAAAGGGGCCACGGTGTTTCTGTATCTCTATTATGTTGGTGCGGCTTCGGAACTTTTAAATATCTTGATATATCTCGAGAACTACGCATCTGATCAAAAAATATCATAGAACATAAAAAGTAGGAAACTTAATTCTCTACAAAAAAGGTCTCCAAACATTTTGCCATAGCTCGCTTCGTTTTCGAGATATTTGCAGATACATCTCAAGGGAAGGGGCCTGACGGACATATTTCGAGATATTTCTTCTTCTTGTTGTTCTTCTTCTGCACAGCTAAGCTGGAAGTGGCATTTGCAGCACGCAATAGTGCAGAGTTATCTCAAAGAAAGGGGCCACGGTGTTTCTGTATCTCTATTATGTTGGTGCGGCTTTGGAACTTTTAAATATCTCGATATATCTCGAAAACTACGCTTCTGATCAAAAAATATCATAGAACATAAATTGTAGGAAACATAATTCTCTACAAAAAAGGTCTCTTAACGTTTTGCCGTAGCTCGCTTCGTTTCCGAGATATTTGCAGACTTATCTCAAGGGAAGGGTCCTGACGGACATATTTCGAGATATTTCTTCTTCTTGTTGTTCTTCTTCTGCACAGCTAAACTGGAAGTGGCATTTCCAGCTCGCAATAGTGCAGAGTTATCTCAAAGAAAGGGGCCACGGTGTTTCTGTATCTCTATTATGTTGGTGCGGCTTCGGAACTTTTAAATATCTTGATATATCTCGAGAACTACGCATCTGATCAAAAAATATCATAGAACATAAAAAGTAGGAAACTTAATTCTCTACAAAAAAGGTCTCTTAACATTTTGCCATAGCTCGCTTCGTTTCCGAGATGTTTGCAGATTTATCTCAAGGGAAGGGGTCTGACGGACATATTCCGAGATATTTCTTCTTCTTGTTGTTCTTCTTCTGCACAGCTAAACTGGAAGTGGCATTTCCAGCTAGCAATAGTGCAGAGTTATCTCAAAGAAAGGGGCCACGGTGTTTCTGTATCTCTATTATGTTGGTGCGGCTTCGGAACTTTTAAATATCTTGATATATCTCGAGAACTACGCATCTGATCAAAAAATATCATACAACATAAAAAGTAGGAAACTTAATTCTCTACAAAAAAGGTCTCTTAACATTTCGCCATAGCTCGCTTCGTTTCCGAGATATTTGCAGATTTATCTCAAGGGAAGGTGCCTGACGGATGTATTTCGAGGTATTTCTTCTTCTTGTTGTTCTTCTTCTGCACAGCTAAGCTGGAAGTGGCATTTACAGCTCGCAGTAGTGCAGAGTTATCTCAAAGAAAGGGGCCACGGTGTTTCTGTATCTCTATTATGTTGGTGCGGCTTCGGAACCTTTAAATATCTCGATATATCTCGAAAACTACGCTTCTGATCAAAAAATATCATAGAACATAAATTATAGGAAACATAATTCTCTACAAAAAAGGTCTCTTAACATTTTGCCATAGCTCGCTTCGTTTCCGAGATATTTGCAGATTTATCTCATGGGAAGGGGCCTGACGGACATATTTCGAGATATTTCTTCTTCTTGTTGTTCTTCTTCTGCACAGCTAAGCTGGAAGTGGCATTTGCAGCTCGCAATAGTGCAGAGTTATCTCAAGGGAAGGGGCCTGACGGACATATTTCGAGATATTTCTTCTTTTTGTTGTTCTTCTTCTGCACAGCTAAGCTGGAAGTGGCATTTGCAGCTCGCAATAGTGCAGAGTTATCTCAAAGAAAGGGGCCACGGTGTTTCTGTATCTCTATTATGTTGGTGCGGCTTCGGAACTTTTAAATATCTTGATATATCTCGAGAACTACGCATCTGCTCAAAAAATATCATAGAACGTAAAAAGTAGGAAACTTAATTCTCTACAAAAAAGGTCTCTTAACATTTTGCCATAGCTCACTTCGTTTCCGAGATATTTGCAGATTAATCTCAAGGGAAGGGGCCTGACGGACATATTTCGAGATACTTCTTCTTCTTGTTGTTCTTCTTCGGCACAGCTAAGCTGGAAGTGGCATTTCCAGCTCGCAATAGTGCAGAGTTATCTCAAAGAAAGGGGCCACGGTGTTTCTGTATCTCTATTATGTTGGTGCGGCTTCGGAACTTTTAAATACCTTGATGTATCTCGAGAACTACGCACCTGATCAAAAAATATCATAGAACATAAAAAGTAGGAAACTTAATTCTCTACAAAAAAGGTCTCTTAACATATTGCCATAGCTCGCTTCGTTTCCGAGATATTTGCAGATTTATCTCAAGGGAAGGGGCCTGACGGACATATTTCGAGATATTTCTTCTTCTTGTTGTTCTTCTTCTGCACAGCTAAGCTGGAAGTGGCATTTGCGGCTCGCACTAGTGCAGAGTTATCTCAAAGAAAGGGGCCACGGTGATTCTGAATCTCTATTATGTTGGTGCGGCTTCGGAACTTTTAAATATCTCGATATAGCTCGAAAACTACGCTTCTGCTCAAAAAATATCATAGAACATAAATTGTAGGAAACATAATTCTCTACAAAAAACGTCTCTTAACATTTTGCCATAGCTCGCTTCGTTTCCGAGATATTTGCAGATTCAGCTCAAAGGAACGGGCCTGACGGACATATTTCGAGATATTTCTTCTTCTTGTTGTTCTTCTTCTGCACAGCTAAGCTGGAAGTGGCATTTGCAGCTCGCAATAGTGCAGAGTTATCTCAAAGAAAGGGGCCACGGTGTTTCTGTATCTCTATTATGTTGGTGCGGCTTCGGAACTTTTAAATACCTTGATGTATCTCGAGAACTACGCACCTGATCAAAAAATATCATAGAACATAAAAAGTAGGAAACTTAATTCTCTACAAAAAAGGTCTCTTAACATATTGCCATAGCTCGCTTCGTTTCCGAGATATTTGCAGATTTATCTCAAGGGAAGGGGCCTGACGGACATATTTCGAGATATTTCCTCTTCTTGTTGTTCTTCTTCTGCACAGCTAAGCTGGAAGTGGCATTTGCGGCTCGCACTAGTGCAGAGTTATCTCAAAGAAAGGGGCCACGGTGATTCTGAATCTCTATTATGTTGGTGCGGCTTCGGAACTTTTAAATATCTCGATATACCTCGAAAACTACGCTTCTGATCAAAAAATATCATAGAACATAAATTGTAGGAAACATAATTCTCTACAAAAAACGTCTCTTAACATTTTGCCATAGCTCGCTTCGTTTCCGAGATATTTGCAGATTCAGCTCAAAGGAACGGGCCTGACGGACATATTTCGAGATATTTCTTCTTCTTGTTGTTCTTCTTCTGCACAGCTAAGCTGGAAGTGGCATTTGCAGCTCGCAATAGTGCAGAGTTATCTCAAAGAAAGGGGCCACGGTGTTTCTGTATCTCTATTATGTTGGTGCGGCTTCGGAACTTTTAAATATCTCGATATATCTCGAAAACTACGCATCTGTTCAAAAAATATGATAGAACATAAATTGTAGGAAACATAATTCTCTACAAAAAAGGTCTCTTAACATTTTGCCATAGCTCGCTTCGTTTCCGAGATATTTGCAGATACATCTCAAGGGAAGGGGCCTGACGGACATATTTCGAGATATTTCTTCTTCTTCTTGTTCTTCTTCTGCATAGCTAAGCTGGAAGTGGCACTTGCAGCTCGCAATAGTGCAGAGTTATCTCAGAGAAAGGGGCAACGGTGTTTCTGTATCTCTATTATGTTGGTGCGGCTTCGGAACTTTTAAATATCTTGATATATCTCGAGAACTACGCATCTGATCAAAAAATATCATAGAACATAAAAAGCAGGAAACTTAATTCTCTACAAAAAAGGTCTCCTAACATTTTGCCATAGCTCGCTTCGTTTTCGAGATATTTGCAGATACATCTCAAGGGAAGGGGCCTGACGGACATATTTCGAGATATTTCTTCTTCTTGTTGTTCTTCTTCTGCACAGCTAAGCTGGAAGTGGCATTTGCAGCTCGCAATAGTGCAGAGTTATCTCAAAGAAAGGGGCCACGGTGTTTCTGTATCTCTATTATGTTGGTGCGGCTTCGCAACTTTTAAATATCTTGGTATATCTCGAGAACTACGCATCTGATCAAAAAATATCATAGAACATAAAAAGTAGGAAACTTAATTCTCTACAAAAAAGGTCTCCTAACATTTTGCCATAGCTCGCTTCGTTTCCGAGATATTTGCAGATTTATCTCAAGGGAAGGGGCCTGACGGACATATTTCGAGATATTTCTTCTTCTTGTTGTTCTTCTTCTGCACAGCTAAGCTGGAAGTGGCATTTGCAGCTCGCAATAGTGCAGAGTTATCTCAAAGAAAGGGGCCACGGTGTTTCTGTATCTCTATTATGTTGGTGCGGCTTCGGAACTTTTAAATATCTTGATATATCTCGAGAACTACGCATCTGATCAAAAAATATCATACAACATAAAAAGTAGGAAACTTAATTCTCTACAAAAAAGGTCTCTTAACATTTTGCCATAGCTCGCTTCGTTTCCGAGATATTTGCAGATTTATCTCAAGGGAAGGGGCCTGACGGACATATTTCGAGATATTTCTTCTTCTTGTTGTTCTTCTTCTGCACAGCTAAGCTGCAAGTGGCATTTGCAGCTCGCAATAGTGCAGAGTTACCTCAAAGAAAGGGGCCACGGTGTTTCTGTATCTCTATTATGGTGGTGCGGCTTCGGAACTTTTAAATATCTTGATATGTCTCGAGAACTACGCATCTGATCAAAAAATATCATAGAACATAAAAAGTAGGAAACTTAATTCTCTACAAAAAAGGTCTCTTAACATTTTGCCATAGCTCGCTTCGTTTCCGAGATATTTGCAGATTTATCTCAAGGGAAGGGGCCTGACGGACATATTTCGAGATATTTCTTCTTCTTGTTGTTCTTCTTCTGCACAGCTAAGCTGGAAGTGGCATTTGCGGCTCGCACTAGTGCAGAGTTATCTCAAAGAAAGGGGCCACGGTGTTTCTGTATCTCTATTATGTTGGTGCGGCTTCGGAACTTTTAAATATCTCGATATATCTCGAAAACTACGCTTCTGATCAAAAAATATCATAGAACATAAATTGTAGGAAACTTAATTTTCTACAAAAAAGGTCTCTTAACATTTTGCCTTAGCTCGCTTCGTTTCCGAGATATTTGCAGATTTATCTCAAGGGAAGGGGCCTGACGGACATATTTCGAGATATTTCTTCTTTTTGTTGTTCTTCTTCTGCACAGCTAAGCTGGAAGTGGCATTTGCGGCTCGCACTAGTGCAGAGTTATCTCAAAGAAAGGGGCCACGGTGTTTCTGTATCTCTATTATGTTGGTGCGGCTTCGGAACTTTTAAGTATCACGATATATCTCGAAAACTACGCTTCTGATCAAAAAATATCATAGAACATAAATTGTAGGAAACTTAATTTTCTACAAAAAAGGTCTCTTAACATTTTGCCTTAGCTCGCTTCGTTTCCGAGATATTTGCAGATTTATCTCTAGGGAAGGTGCCTGACGGACATATTTCGAGATATTTCTTCTTCTTGTTGTTCTTCTTCTGCACAGCTAAGCTGGAGGTGGCATTTGCAGCTCGCAAATGTGCAGAGTTATCTCAGAGAAAGAGGCCACGGGGTTTCTGTATCTCTATTATGTTGGTGCGGCTTCGGAACTTTTAAATATCTCGATATATCTGGAAAACTACGCTTCTGATCAAAAAATATCATAGAACATAAATTGTAGGAAACATAATTCTCTACAAAAAAGGTCTCTTAACATTTTGCCATAGCTCGCTTCGTTTCCGAGATATTTGCAGATACATCTCAAGGGAAGGGGCCTGACGGACATATTTCGAGATATTTCTTCTTCTTGTTGTTCTTCTTCTGCACAGCTAAGCTGGAAGTGGCATTTGCAGCTCGCAATAGTGCAGAGTTATCTCAAAGAAAGGGGCCACGGTGTTTCTGTATCTCTATTATGTTGGTGCGGCTTCGGAACTTTTAAATATCTTGGTATATCTCGAGAACTACGCATCTGATCAAAAAATATCATACAACATAAAAAGTAGGAAACTTAATTCTCCACAAAAAAGGTCTCTTAACATTTTGCCTTAGCTCGCTTCGTTTCCGAGATATTTGCAGATTTATCTCAAGGGAAGGTGCCTGACGGACATATTTCGAGATATTTCTTCTTCTTGTTGTTCTTCTTCTGCACAGCTAAGCTGGAAGTGGCATTTGCGGCTCGCACTAGTGCAGAGTTATCTCAAAGAAAGGGGCCACGGTGTTTCTGTATCTCTATTATGTTGGTGCGGCTTCGGAACTTTTAAATATCTCGATATATCTCGAAAACTACGCTTCTGATCAAAAAATATCATAGAACATAAAAAGTAGGAAACTTAATTCTCTACAAAAAAGGTCTCTTAACATTTTGCCATAGCTCGCTTCGTTTCCGAGATATTTGCAGATTTATCTCATGGGAAGGGGCCTGACGGACATATTTCGAGATATTTCTTCTTCTTGTTGTTCTTCTTCTGCACAGCTAAGCTGGAAGTGGCATTTGCAGCTCGCAATAGTGCAGAGTTATCTCAAGGGAAGGGGCCTGACGGACATATTTCGAGATATTTCTTCTTCTTGTTGTTCTTCTTCTGCACAGCTAAGCTGGAAGTGGCATTTGCAGCTCGCAATAGTGCAGAGTTATCTCAAAGAAAGGGGCCACGGTGTTTCTGTATCTCTATTATGTTGGTGCGGCTTCGGAACTTTTAAATATCTTGGTATATCTCGAGAACTACGCATCTGATCAAAAAATATCATACAACATAAAAAGTAGGAAACTTAATTCTCCACAAAAAAGGTCTCTTATCATTTTGCCTTAGCTCGCTTCGTTTCCGAGATATTTGCAGATTTATCTCAAGGGAAGGTGCCTGACGGACATATTTCGAGATATTTCTTCTTCTTGTTGTTCTTCTTCTGCACAGCTAAGCTGGAAGTGGCATTTGCAGCTCGCAATAGTGCAGAGTTATCTCAAAGAAAGGGGCCACGGTGTTTCTGTATCTCTATTATGTTGGTGCGGCTTCGGAACTTTTAAATATCTTGATATATCTCGAGAACTACGCATCTGATCAAAAAATATCATACAACATAAAAAGTAGGAAACTTAATTCTCTACAAAAAAGGTCTCTTAACATTTTGCCATAGCTCGCTTCGTTTCCGAGATATTTGCAGATTTATCTCAAGGGAAGGGGCCTGACGGACATATTTCGAGATATTTCTTCTTCTTGTTGTTCTTCTTCTGCACAGCTAAGCTGCAAGTGGCATTTGCAGCTCGCAATAGTGCAGAGTTACCTCAAAGAAAGGGGCCACGGTGTTTCTGTATCTCTATTATGTTGGTGCAGCTTCGGAACTTTTAAATATCTTGATATATATCGAGAACTACTCATCTGATCAAAAAATATCATGGATCATAAAAAGTGGAAAACTTAATTCTCTACAAAAAAGGTCTCTTAACATTTTGCCATAGCTCGCTTCGTTTCCGAGATATTTGCAGATTTATCTCAAGGGAAGGGGCCTGACGGACATATTTCGAGATATTTCTTCTTCTTGTTGTTCTTCTTCTGCACAGATAAGCTGGAAGTGGCATTTGCAGCTCGCAATAGTGCAGAGTTATCTCAAAGAAAGGGGCCACGGTGTTTCTGTATCTCTATTATGTTGGTGCGGCTTCGGAACTTTTAAATATCTTGGTATATCTCGAGAACTACGCATCTGATCGAAAAATATCCTAGAACATAAAAAGTAGGAAACTTAATTCGCTACAAAAAAGGTCTCTTAACATTTTGCCATAGCGCGCTTCGTTTCCGAGATATTTGCAGATTTATCTCAAGGGAAGGGGCCTGACGGACATATTTCGAGATATTTCTTCTTCTTGTTGTTCTTCTTCTGCACAGCTAAGCTGGAAGTGGCATTTGCGGCTCGCACTAGTGCAGAGTTATCTCAAAGAAAGGGGCCACGGTGCTTCTGTATCTCTATTATGTTGGTGCGGCTTCGGAACTTTTAAATATCTCGATATATCTGGAAAACTACGCTTCTGATCAAAAAATATCATAGAACATAAATTGTAGGAAACATAATTCTCTACAAAAAAGGTCTCTTAACATTTTGCCATAGCTCGCTTCGTTTCCGAGATATTTGCAGATACATCTCAAGGGAAGGGGCCTGACGGACATATTTCGAGATATTTCTTCTTCTTGTTGTTCTTCTTCTGCACAGCTAAGCTGGAAGTGGCATTTGCAGCTCGCAATAGTGCAGAGTTATCTCAAGGGAAGGGGCCTGACGGACATATTTCGAGATATTTCTTCTTCTTGTTGTTCTTCTTCTGCACAGCTAAGCTGGAAGTGGCATTTGCAGCTCGCAATAGTGCAGAGTTATCTCAAAGAAAGGGGCCACGGTGTTTCTGTATCTCTATTATGTTGGTGCGGCTTCGGAACTTTTAAATATCTTGGTATATCTCGAGAACTACGCATCTGATCAAAAAATATCATACAACATAAAAAGTAGGAAACTTAATTCTCCACAAAAAAGGTCTCTTAACATTTTGCCTTAGCTCGCTTCGTTTCCGAGATATTTGCAGATTTATCTCAAGGGAAGGTGCCTGACGGACATATTTCGAGATATTTCTTCTTCTTGTTGTTCTTCTTCTGCACAGCTAAGCTGGAAGTGGCATTTGCAGCTCGCAATAGTGCAGAGTTATCTCAAAGAAAGGGGCCACGGTGTTTCTGTATCTCTATTATGTTGGTGCGGCTTCGGAACTTTTAAATATCTTGATATATCTCGAGAACTACGCATCTGATCAAAAAATATCATACAACATAAAAAGTAGGAAACTTAATTCTCTACAAAAAAGGTCTCTTAACATTTTGCCATAGCTCGCTTCGTTTCCGAGATATTTGCAGATTTATCTCAAGGGAAGGGGCCTGACGGACATATTTCGAGATATTTCTTCTTCTTGTTGTTCTTCTTCTGCACAGCTAAGCTGCAAGTGGCATTTGCAGCTCGCAATAGTGCAGAGTTACCTCAAAGAAAGGGGCCACGGTGTTTCTGTATCTCTATTATGTTGGTGCAGCTTCGGAACTTTTAAATATCTTGATATATATCGAGAACTACTCATCTGATCAAAAAATATCATGGATCATAAAAAGTGGAAAACTTAATTCTCTACAAAAAAGGTCTCTTAACATTTTGCCATAGCTCGCTTCGTTTCCGAGATATTTGCAGATTTATCTCAAGGGAAGGGGCCTGACGGACATATTTCGAGATATTTCTTCTTCTTGTTGTTCTTCTTCTGCACAGATAAGCTGGAAGTGGCATTTGCAGCTCGCAATAGTGCAGAGTTATCTCAAAGAAAGGGGCCACGGTGTTTCTGTATCTCTATTATGTTGGTGCGGCTTCGGAACTTTTAAATATCTTGGTATATCTCGAGAACTACGCATCTGATCAAAAAATATCCTAGAACATAAAAAGTAGGAAACTTAATTCTCTACAAAAAAGGTCTCTTAATATTTTGCCATAGCGCGCTTCGTTTCCGAGATATTTGCAGATTTATCTCAAGGGAAGGGGCCTGACGGACATATTTCGAGATATTTCTTCTTCTTGTTGTTCTTCTTCTGCACAGCTAAGCTGGAAGTGGCATTTGCGGCTCGCACTAGTGCAGAGTTATCTCAAAGAAAGGGGCCACGGTGCTTCTGTATCTCTATTATGTTGGTGCGGCTTCGGAACTTTTAAATATCTCGATATATCTGGAAAACTACGCTTCTGATCAAAAAATATCATAGAACATAAATTGTAGGAAACATAATTTTCTACAAAAAAGGTCTCTTAACATTTTGCCATAGCTCGCTTCGTTTCCGAGATATTTGCAGATACATCTCAAGGGAAGGGGCCTGACAGACATATTTCGAGATATTTCTTCTTCTTGTTGTTCTTCTTCTGCACAGCTAAGCTGGAAGTGGCATTTGCAGCTCGCAATAGTGCAGAGTTATCTCAAAGAAAGGGGCCACGGTGTTTCTGTATCTCTATTATGTTGGTGCGGCTTCGGAACTTTTAAATATCTTGGTATATCTCGAGAACTACGCATCTGATCAAAAAATATCATACAACATAAAAAGTAGGAAACTTAATTCTCCACAAAAAAGGTCTCTTAACATTTTGCCTTAGCTCGCTTCGTTTCCGAGATATTTGCAGATTTATCTCAAGGGAAGGTGCCTGACGGACATATTTCGAGATATTTCTTCTTCTTGTTGTTCTTCTTCTGCACAGCTAAGCTGGAAGTGGCATTTGCGGCTCGCACTAGTGCAGAGTTATCTCAAAGAAAGGGGCCACGGTGTTTCTGTATCTCTATTATGTTGGTGCGGCTTCGGAACTTTTAAATATCTCGATATATCTCGAAAACTACGCTTCTGATCAAAAAATATCATAGAACATAAAAAGTAGGAAACTTAATTCTCTACAAAAAAGGTCTCTTAACATTTTGCCATAGCTCGCTTCGTTTCCGAGATATTTGCAGATTTATCTCATGGGAAGGGGCCTGACGGACATATTTCGAGATATTTCTTCTTCTTGTTGTTCTTCTTCTGCACAGCTAAGCTGGAAGTGGCATTTGCAGCTCGCAATAGTGCAGAGTTATCTCAAGGGAAGGGGCCTGACGGACATATTTCGAGATATTTCTTCTTCTTGTTGTTCTTCTTCTGCACAGCTAAGCTGGAAGTGGCATTTGCAGCTCGCAATAGTGCAGAGTTATCTCAAAGAAAGGGGCCGCGGTGTTTCTGTATCTCTATTATGTTGGTGCGGCTTCGGAACTTTTAAATATCTTGGTATATCTCGAGAACTACGCATCTGATCAAAAAATATCATACAACATAAAAAGTAGGAAACTTAATTCTCCACAAAAAAGGTCTCTTAACATTTTGCCTTAGCTCGCTTCGTTTCCGAGATATTTGCAGATTTATCTCAAGGGAAGGTGCCTGACGGACATATTTCGAGATATTTCTTCTTCTTGTTGTTCTTCTTCTGCACAGCTAAGCTGGAAGTGGCATTTGCAGCTCGCAATAGTGCAGAGTTATCTCAAAGAAAGGGGCCACGGTGTTTCTGTATCTCTATTATGTTGGTGCGGCTTCGGAACTTTTAAATATCTTGATATATCTCGAGAACTACGCATCTGATCAAAAAATATCATACAACATAAAAAGTAGGAAACTTAATTCTCTACAAAAAAGGTCTCTTAACATTTTGCCATAGCTCGCTTCGTTTCCGAGATATTTACAGATTTATCTCAAGGGAAGGGGCCTGACGGACATATTTCGAGATATTTCTTCTTCTTGTTGTTCTTCTTCTGCACAGCTAAGCTGCAAGTGGCATTTGCAGCTCGCAATAGTGCAGAGTTACCTCAAAGAAAGGGGCCACGGTGTTTCTGTATCTCTATTATGTTGGTGCAGCTTCGGAACTTTTAAATATCTTGATATATATCGAGAACTACTCATCTGATCAAAAAATATCATGGATCATAAAAAGTGGAAAACTTAATTCTCTACAAAAAAGGTCTCTTAACATTTTGCCATAGCTCGCTTCGTTTCCGAGATATTTGCAGATTTATCTCAAGGGAAGGGGCCTGACGGACATATTTCGAGATATTTCTTCTTCTTGTTGTTCTTCTTCTGCACAGATAAGCTGGAAGTGGCATTTGCGGCTCGCACTAGTGCAGAGTTATCTCAAAGAAAGGGGCCACGGTGCTTCTGTATCTCTATTATGTTGGTGCGGCTTCGGAACTTTTAAATATCTCGATATATCTCGAAAACTACGCTTCTGATCAAAAAATATCATAGAACATAAATTGTAGGAAACATAATTCTCTACAAAAAAGGTCTCTTAACATTTTGCCATAGCTCGCTTCGTTTCCGAGATATTTGCAGATTTATCTCAAGGGAAGGGGCCTGACGGACATATTTCGAGATATTTCTTCTTCTTGTTGTTCTTCTTCTGCACAGCTAAACTGGAAGTGGCATTTCCAGCTCGCAATAGTGCAGAGTTATCTCAAAGAAAGGGGCCACGGTGTTTCTGTATCTCTATTATGTTGGTGCGGCTTCGGAACTTTTAAATATCTTGATATATCTCGAGAACTACGCATCTGATCAAAAAATATCATAGAACATAAAAAGTAGGAGACTTAATTCTCTACAAAAAAGGTCTCTTAACATTTTGCCATAGCTCGCTTCGTTTCCGAGATATTTGCAGATTTATCTCAAGGGAAGGGGCCTGACGGACATATTTCGAGATATTTCTTCTTCTTGTTGTTCTTCTTCTGCACAGCTAAGCTGGAAGTGGCATTTGCGGCTCGCACTAGTGCAGAGTTATCTCAAAGAAAGGGGCCACGGTGCTTCTGTATCTCTATTATGTTGGTGCGGCTTCGGAACTTTTAAATATCTCGATATATCTCGAAAACTACGCTTCTGATCAAAAAATATCATAGAAGATAAATTGTAGGAAACATAATTCTCTACAAAAAAGGTCTCTTAACATTTTGCCATAGCTCGCTTCGTTTCCGAGATATTTGCAGATTTATCTCAAGGGAAGGGGCCTGACGGACATATTTCGAGATATTTCTTCTTCTTGTCGTTCTTCTTCTGCACAGCTAAACTGGAAGTGGCATTTCCAGCTCGCAATAGTGCAGAGTTATCTCAAAGAAAGGGGCCACGGTGTTTCTGTATCTCTATTATGTTGGTGCCGCTTCGGAACTTTTAAATATCTTGATATATCTCGAGAACTACGCATCTGATCAAAAAATATCATAGAACATAAAATGTGGGAAACTTAATTCTTTACAAAAAAGGTCTCTTAACATTTTGCCATAGCTCGCTTGGTTTCCGAGATATTTGCAGATTTATCTCAAGGGAAGGGGCCTGACGGACATATTTCGAGATATTTCTTCCTCTTGTTGTTCTTCTTCTTCACAGCTAAGCTGGAAGTGGCATTTGCAGCTCGCAATAGTGCAGAGTTACCTCAAAGAAAGGGGCCACGGTGTTTCTGTATCTCTATTATGTTGGTGCCGCTTCGGAACTTTTAAATATCTGGATATATCTCGAGAACTACGCATCTGATCAAAAAATATCATAGAACATAAAAAGTAGGAAACTTAATTCTTTACAAAAAAGGTCGCTTAACATTTTGCCATAGCTCGCTTCGTTTCCGAGATATTTGCAGATTTATCTCACGGGAAGGGGCCTGACGGACATATTTCGAGATATTTCTTCTTCTTGTTGTTCTTCTTCTGCACAGCTAAGCTGGAAGTGGCATTTGCGGCTCGCACTAGTGCAGAGTTATCTCAAAGAAAGGGGCCACGGTGTTTCTGTATCTCTATTATGTTGGTGCGGCTTCGGAACTTTTAAATATCTCGATATATCTCGAAAACTACGCTTCTGATCAAAAAATATCATAGAACATAAATTGTAGGAAACTTAATTCTCTACAAAAAAGGTCTCTTAACATTTTGCCTTAGCTCGCTTCGTTTCCGAGATATTTGCAGATCTATCTCAAGGGAAGGGGCCTGACGGACATATTTCGAGATATTTCTTCTTCTTGTCGTTCTTCTTCTGCACAGCTAAACTGGAAGTGGCATTTCCAGCTCGCAATAGTGCACAGTTAACTCAAAGAAAGGGGCCACGGTGTTTCTGTATCTCTATTATGTTGGTGCGGCTTCGGAACTTTTAAATATCTTGATATATCTCGAGAACTACGCATCTGATCAAAAAATATCATAGAACATAAAAAGTAGGAAACTTAATTCTCTACAAAAAAGGTCTCTTAACATTTTGCCATAGCGCGCTTCGTTTCCGAGATATTTGCAGATTTATCTCAAGGGAAGGGGCCTGACGGACATATTTCGAGATATTTCTTCTTCTTGTTGTTCTTCTTCTGCACAGCTAAGCTGGAAGTGGCATTTGCGGCTCGCACTAGTGCAGAGTTATCTCAAAGAAAGGGGCCACGGTGCTTCTGTATCTCTATTATGTTGGTGCGGCTTCGGAACTTTTAAATATCTCGATATATCTCGAAAACTACGCTTCTGCTCAAAAAATATCATAGAACATAAATTGTAGGAAACATAATTCTCTACAAAAAAGGTCTCTTAACATTTTGCCATAGCTCGCTTCGTTTCCGAGATATTTGCAGATTTATCTCAAGGGAAGGGGCCTGACGGACATATTTCGAGATATTTCTTCTTCTTGTTGTTCTTCTTCTGCACAGCTAAACTGGAAGTGGCATTTCCAGCTCGCAATAGTGCAGAGTTATCTCAAAGAAAGGGGCCACGGTGTTTCTGTATCTCTATTATGTTGGTGCGGCTTCGGAACTTTTAAATATCTTGATATATCTCGAGAACTACGCATCTGATCAAAAAATATCATAGAACATAAAAAGTAGGAAACCTAATTTGCTACAAAAAAGGTCGCTTAACATTTTGCCGTAGCTCGCTTCGTTTCCGAGATATTTGCAGATTTATCTCAAGGGAAGGGGCCTGACGGACATATTTCGAAATATTTCTTCTTCTTGTTGTTCTTCTTCTGCACAGCTAAGCTGGAAGTGGCATTTGCGGCTCGCACTAGTGCAGAGTTATCTCAAAGAAAGGGGCCACGGTGCTTCTGTATCTCTATTATGTTGGTGCGGCTTCGGAACTTTTAAATATCTCGATATATCTCGAAAACTACGCTTCTGATCAAAAAATATCATAGAACATAAATTGTAGGAAACATAATTCTCTACAAAAAAGGTCTCTTAACATTTTGCCATAGCTCGCTTCGTATCCGAGATATTTGCAGATTTATCTCAAGGGAAGGGGCCTGACGGACATATTTCGAGATATTTCTTCTTCTTGTCGTTCTTCTTCTGCACAGCTAAACTGGAAGTGGCATTTCCAGCTCGCAATAGTGCAGAGTTATCTCAAAGAAAGGGGCCACGGTGTTTCTGTATCTCTATTATGTTGGTGCCGCTTCGGAACTTTTAAATATCTTGATATATCTCGAGAACTACGCATCTGATCAAAAAATATCATAGAACATAAAATGTGGGAAACTTAATTCTTTACAAAAAAGGTCTCTTAACATTTTGCCATAGCTCGCTTGGTTTCCGAGATATTTGCAGATTTATCTCAAGGGAAGGGGCCTGACGGACATATTTCGAGATATTTCGTCTTCTTGTTGTTCTTCTTCTTCACAGCTAAGCTGTAAGTGGCATTTGCAGCTCGCAATAGTGCAGAGTTACCTCAAAGAAAGGGGCCACGGTGTTTCTGTATCTCTATTATGTTGGTGCCGCTTCGGAACTTTTAAATATCTGGATATATCTCGAGAACTACGCATCTGATCAAAAAATATCATAGAACATAAAAAGTAGGAAACTTAATTCTTTACAAAAAAGGTCGCTTAACATTTTGCCATAGCTCGCTTCGTTTCCGAGATATTTGCAGATTTATCTCACGGGAAGGGGCCTGACGGACATATTTCGAGATATTTCTTCTTCTTGTTGTTCTTCTTCTGCACAGCTAAGCTGGAAGTGGCATTTGCGGCTCGCACTAGTGCAGAGTTATCTCAAAGAAAGGGGCCACGGTGTTTCTGTATCTCTATTATGTTGGTGCGGCTTCGGAACTTTTAAATATCTCGATATATCTCGAAAACTACGCTTCTGATCAAAAAATATCATAGAACATAAATTGTAGGAAACATAACTCTCTACAAAAAAGGTCTCTCAAGATTTTGCCATAGCTCGTTTCGTTTCCGAGATATTTGCCGATATATCTCAAGGGAAGGGGCCTGACGGACATATTTCGAGATATTTCTTCTTCTTGTTGTTCTTCTTCTGCACAGCTAAGCTGGAAGTGGCATTTGCAGCTCGCAATAGTGCAGAGTTATCTCAAAGAAAGGGGCCACAGTGTTTCTGTATCTCTATTATGTTGGTGCGGCTTCGGAACTTTTAAATATCTTGATATATCTCGAGAACTACGCATCTGATCAAAAAATATCATGGAACATAAAAAGTGGGAAGCTTAATTCTCTACAAAAAAGGTCTCTTAACATTTTGCCATAGCTCGCTTCGTTTCCGAGATATTTGCAGATTTATCTCAAGGGAAGGGGACTGACGGACATATTTCGAGATATTTCTTCTTCTTGTTGTTCTTTTTCTGCACAGCTAAGCTGGAAGTGGCATTTGCAGCTCGCAGCAGTGCAGAGTTATCTCAAAGAAAGGGGCCACAGTGTTTCTGTATCTCTATTATGTTGGTGCGGCTTCGGAACTTTTAAATATCTCGATATATCTCGAAAACTACGCTTCTGATCAAAAAATATCATAGAACATAAATTGTAGGAAACATAATTCTCTACAAAAAAGGTCTCTTAACATTTTGCCATAGCTCGCTTCGTTTCCGAGATATTTGCAGATTTATCTCAAGGGAAGGGGCCTGACGGACATATTTCGAGATATTTCTTCTTCTTGTTGTTCTTCTTCTGCACAGCTAAACTGGAAGTGGCATTTCCAGCTCGCAATAGTGCAGAGTTATCTCAAAGAAAGGGGCCACGGTGTTTCTGTATCTCTATTATGTTGGTGCGGCTTCGGAACTTTTAAATATCTTGATATATCTCGAGAACTACGCATCTGATCAAAAAATATCATAGAACATAAAAAGTAGGAAACCTAATTTGCTACAAAAAAGGTCGCTTAACATTTTGCCGTAGCTCGCTTCGTTTCCGAGATATTTGCAGATTTATCTCAAGGGAAGGGGCCTGACGGACATATTTCGAAATATTTCTTCTTCTTGTTGTTCTTCTTCTGCACAGCTAAGCTGGAAGTGGCATTTGCGGGTCGCACTAGTGCAGAGTTATCTCAAAGAAAGGGGCCACGGTGCTTCTGTATCTCTATTATGTTGGTGCGGCTTCGGAACTTTTAAATATCTCGATATATCTCGAAAACTACGCTTCTGATCAAAAAATATCATAGAACATAAATTGTAGGAAACATAATTCTCTACAAAAAAGGTCTCTTAACATTTTGCCATAGCTCGCTTCGTTTCCGAGATATTTGCAGATTTATCTCAAGGGAAGGGGCCTGACGGACATATTTCGAGATATTTGTTCTTCTTGTCGTTCTTCTTCTGCACAGCTAAACTGGAAGTGGCATTTCCAGCTCGCAATAGTGCAGAGTTATCTCAAAGAAAGGGGCCACGGTGTTTCTGTATCTCTATTATGTTGGTGCCGCTTCGGAACTTTTAAATATCTTGATATATCTCGAGAACTACGCATCTGATCAAAAAATATCATAGAACATAAAATGTGGGAAACTTAATTCTTTACAAAAAAGGTCTCTTAACATTTTGCCATAGCTCGCTTGGTTTCCGAGATATTTGCAGATTTATCTCAAGGGAAGGGGCCTGACGGACATATTTCGAGATATTTCTTCTTCTTGTTGTTCTTCTTCTTCACAGCTAAGCTGGAAGTGGCATTTGCAGCTCGCAATAGTGCAGAGTTACCTCAAAGAAAGGGGCCACGGTGTTTCTGTATCTCTATTATGTTGGTGCCGCTTCGGAACTTTTAAATATCTGGATATATCTCGAGAACTACGCATCTGATCAAAAAATATCATAGAACATAAAAAGTAGGAAACTTAATTCTTTACAAAAAAGGTCGCTTAACATTTTGCCATAGCTCGCTTCGTTTCCGAGATATTTGCAGATTTATCTCACGGGAAGGGGCCTGACGGACATATTTCGAGATATTTCTTCTTCTTGTTGTTCTTCTTCTGCACAGCTAAGCTGGAAGTGGCATTTGCGGCTCGCACTAGTGCAGAGTTATCTCAAAGAAAGGGGCCACGGTGTTTCTGTATCTCTATTATGTTGGTGCGGCTTCGGAACTTTTAAATATCTCGATATATCTCGAAAACTACGCTTCTGATCAAAAAATATCATAGAACATAAATTGTAGGAAACTTAATTCTCTACAAAAAAGGTCTCTTAACATTTTGCCTTAGCTCGCTTCGTTTCCGAGATATTTGCAGATCTATCTCAAGGGAAGGGGCCTGACGGACATATTTCGAGATATTTCTTCTTCTTGTCGTTCTTCTTCTGCACAGCTAAACTGGAAGTGGCATTTCCAGCTCGCAATAGTGCACAGTTAACTCAAAGAAAGGGGCCACGGTGTTTCTGTATCTCTATTATGTTGGTGCGGCTTCGGAACTTTTAAATATCTTGATATATCTCGAGAACTACGCATCTGATCAAAAAATATCATAGAACATAAAAAGTAGGAAACTTAATTCTCTACAAAAAAGGTCTCTTAACATTTTGCCATAGCGCGCTTCGTTTCCGAGATATTTGCAGATTTATCTCAAGGGAAGGGGCCTGACGGACATATTTCGAGATATTTCTTCTTCTTGTTGTTCTTCTTCTGCACAGCTAAGCTGGAAGTGGCATTTGCGGCTCGCACTAGTGCAGAGTTATCTCAAAGAAAGGGGCCACGGTGCTTCTGTATCTCTATTATGTTGGTGCGGCTTCGGAACTTTTAAATATCTCGATATATCTCGAAAACTACGCTTCTGCTCAAAAAATATCATAGAACATAAATTGTAGGAAACATAATTCTCTACAAAAAAGGTCTCTTAACATTTTGCCATAGCTCGCTTCGTTTCCGAGATATTTGCAGATTTATCTCAAGGGAAGGGGCCTGACGGACATATTTCGAGATATTTCTTCTTCTTGTTGTTCTTCTTCTGCACAGCTAAACTGGAAGTGGCATTTCCAGCTCGCAATAGTGCAGAGTTATCTCAAAGAAAGGGGCCACGGTGTTTCTGTATCTCTATTATGTTGGTGCGGCTTCGGAACTTTTAAATATCTTGATATATCTCGAGAACTACGCATCTGATCAAAAAATATCATAGAACATAAAAAGTAGGAAACCTAATTTGCTACAAAAAAGGTCGCTTAACATTTTGCCGTAGCTCGCTTCGTTTCCGAGATATTTGCAGATTTATCTCAAGGGAAGGGGCCTGACGGACATATTTCGAAATATTTCTTCTTCTTGTTGTTCTTCTTCTGCACAGCTAAGCTGGAAGTGGCATTTGCGGCTCGCACTAGTGCAGAGTTATCTCAAAGAAAGGGGCCACGGTGCTTCTGTATCTCTATTATGTTGGTGCGGCTTCGGAACTTTTAAATATCTCGATATATCTCGAAAACTACGCTTCTGATCAAAAAATATCATAGAACATAAATTGTAGGAAACATAATTCTCTACAAAAAAGGTCTCTTAACATTTTGCCATAGCTCGCTTCGTTTCCGAGATATTTGCAGATTTATCTCAAGGGAAGGGGCCTGACGGACATATTTCGAGATATTTCTTCCTCTTGTCGTTCTTCTTCTGCACAGCTAAACTGGAAGTGGCATTTCCAGCTCGCAATAGTGCAGAGTTATCTCAAAGAAAGGGGCCACGGTGTTTCTGTATCTCTATTATGTTGGTGCCGCTTCGGAACTTTTAAATATCTTGATATATCTCGAGAACTACGCATCTGATCAAAAAATATCATAGAACATAAAATGTGGGAAACTTAATTCTTTACAAAAAAGGTCTCTTAACATTTTGCCATAGCTCGCTTGGTTTCCGAGATATTTGCAGATTTATCTCAAGGGAAGGGGCCTGACGGACATATTTCGAGATATTTCGTCTTCTTGTTGTTCTTCTTCTTCACAGCTAAGCTGGAAGTGGCATTTGCAGCTCGCAATAGTGCAGAGTTACCTCAAAGAAAGGGGCCACGGTGTTTCTGTATCTCTATTATGTTGGTGCCGCTTCGGAACTTTTAAATATCTGGATATATCTCGAGAACTACGCATCTGATCAAAAAATATCATAGAACATAAAAAGTAGGAAACTTAATTCTTTACAAAAAAGGTCGCTTAACATTTTGCCATAGCTCGCTTCGTTTCCGAGATATTTGCAGATTTATCTCACGGGAAGGGGCCTGACGGACATATTTCGAGATATTTCTTCTTCTTGTTGTTCTTCTTCTGCACAGCTAAGCTGGAAGTGGCATTTGCGGCTCGCACTAGTGCAGAGTTATCTCAAAGAAAGGGGCCACGGTGTTTCTGTATCTCTATTATGTTGGTGCGGCTTCGGAACTTTTAAATATCTCGATATATCTCGAAAACTACGCTTCTGATCAAAAAATATCATAGAACATAAATTGTAGGAAACATAACTCTCTACAAAAAAGGTCTCTCAAGATTTTGCCATAGCTCGTTTCGTTTCCGAGATATTTGCCGATATATCTCAAGGGAAGGGGCCTGACGGACATATTTCGAGATATTTCTTCTTCTTGTTGTTCTTCTTCTGCACAGCTAAGCTGGAAGTGGCATTTGCAGCTCGCAATAGTGCAGAGTTATCTCAAAGAAAGGGGCCACAGTGTTTCTGTATCTCTATTATGTTGGTGCGGCTTCGGAACTTTTAAATATCTTGATATATCTCGAGAACTACGCATCTGATCAAAAAATATCATGGAACATAAAAAGTGGGAAGCTTAATTCTCTACAAAAAAGGTCTCTTAACATTTTGCCATAGCTCGCTTCGTTTCCGAGATATTTGCAGATTTATCTCAAGGGAAGGGGACTGACGGACATATTTCGAGATATTTCTTCTTCTTGTTGTTCTTTTTCTGCACAGCTAAGCTGGAAGTGGCATTTGCAGCTCGCAGCAGTGCAGAGTTATCTCAAAGAAAGGGGCCACAGTGTTTCTGTATCTCTATTATGTTGGTGCGGCTTCGGAACTTTTAAATATCTCGATATATCTCGAAAACTACGCTTCTGATCAAAAAATATCATAGAACATAAATTGTAGGAAACATAATTCTCTACAAAAAAGGTCTCTTAACATTTTGCCATAGCTCGCTTCGTTTCCGAGATATTTGCAGATTTATCTCAAGGGAAGGGGCCTGACGGACATATTTCGAGATATTTCTTCTTCTTGTTGTTCTTCTTCTGCACAGCTAAACTGGAAGTGGCATTTCCAGCTCGCAATAGTGCAGAGTTATCTCAAAGAAAGGGGCCACGGTGTTTCTGTATCTCTATTATGTTGGTGCGGCTTCGGAACTTTTAAATATCTTGATATATCTCGAGAACTACGCATCTGATCAAAAAATATCATAGAACATAAAAAGTAGGAAACCTAATTTGCTACAAAAAAGGTCGCTTAACATTTTGCCGTAGCTCGCTTCGTTTCCGAGATATTTGCAGATTTATCTCAAGGGAAGGGGCCTGACGGACATATTTCGAAATATTTCTTCTTCTTGTTGTTCTTCTTCTGCACAGCTAAGCTGGAAGTGGCATTTGCGGGTCGCACTAGTGCAGAGTTATCTCAAAGAAAGGGGCCACGGTGCTTCTGTATCTCTATTATGTTGGTGCGGCTTCGGAACTTTTAAATATCTCGATATATCTCGAAAACTACGCTTCTGATCAAAAAATATCATAGAACATAAATTGTAGGAAACATAATTCTCTACAAAAAAGGTCTCTTAACATTTTGCCATAGCTCGCTTCGTTTCCGAGATATTTGCAGATTTATCTCAAGGGAAGGGGCCTGACGGACATATTTCGAGATATTTGTTCTTCTTGTCGTTCTTCTTCTGCACAGCTAAACTGGAAGTGGCATTTCCAGCTCGCAATAGTGCAGAGTTATCTCAAAGAAAGGGGCCACGGTGTTTCTGTATCTCTATTATGTTGGTGCCGCTTCGGAACTTTTAAATATCTTGATATATCTCGAGAACTACGCATCTGATCAAAAAATATCATAGAACATAAAATGTGGGAAACTTAATTCTTTACAAAAAAGGTCTCTTAACATTTTGCCATAGCTCGCTTGGTTTCCGAGATATTTGCAGATTTATCTCAAGGGAAGGGGCCTGACGGACATATTTCGAGATATTTCTTCTTCTTGTTGTTCTTCTTCTTCACAGCTAAGCTGGAAGTGGCATTTGCAGCTCGCAATAGTGCAGAGTTACCTCAAAGAAAGGGGCCACGGTGTTTCTGTATCTCTATTATGTTGGTGCCGCTTCGGAACTTTTAAATATCTGGATATATCTCGAGAACTACGCATCTGATCAAAAAATATCATAGAACATAAAAAGTAGGAAACTTAATTCTTTACAAAAAAGGTCGCTTAACATTTTGCCATAGCTCGCTTCGTTTCCGAGATATTTGCAGATTTATCTCACGGGAAGGGGCCTGACGGACATATTTCGAGATATTTCTTCTTCTTGTTGTTCTTCTTCTGCACAGCTAAGCTGGAAGTGGCATTTGCGGCTCGCACTAGTGCAGAGTTATCTCAAAGAAAGGGGCCACGGTGTTTCTGTATCTCTATTATGTTGGTGCGGCTTCGGAACTTTTAAATATCTCGATATATCTCGAAAACTACGCTTCTGATCAAAAAATATCATAGAACATAAATTGTAGGAAACATAACTCTCTACAAAAAAGGTCTCTCAAGATTTTGCCATAGCTCGTTTCGTTTCCGAGATATTTGCCGATATATCTCAAGGGAAGGGGCCTGACGGACATATTTCGAGATATTTCTTCTTCTTGTTGTTCTTCTTCTGCACAGCTAAGCTGGAAGTGGCATTTGCAGCTCGCAATAGTGCAGAGTTATCTCAAAGAAAGGGGCCACAGTGTTTCTGTATCTCTATTATGTTGGTGCGGCTTCGGAACTTTTAAATATCTTGATATATCTCGAGAACTACGCATCTGATCAAAAAATATCATAGAACCTAAAAAGTAGGAAACTTAATTCTCTACAAAAAAGGTCTCTTAACATTTTGCCATAGCTCACTTCGTTTCCGAGATATTTGCAGATTAATCTCAAGGGAAGGGGCCTGACGGACATATTTCGAGATATTTCTTCTTCTTGTTGTTCTTCTTCTGCACAGCTAAGCTGGAAGTGGCATTTGCAGCTCGCAATAGTGCAGAGTTTTCTCAAAGAAAGGGGCCACGGTGTTACTGTATCTCTATTATGTTGGTGCGGCTTCGGAACTTTTAAATATCTTGATATATCTCGAGAACTACGCATCTGATCAAAAAATATCATAGAACATAAATAGTAGGAAACTTAATTCTCTACAAAAGAGGTGTCTTGACATTTTGCCATAGCTCGCTTCGTTTCCGAGATATTTGCAGATGTAGCTCAAGTGAAGGGGCCTGACGAACATATTCCGAGATATTTCTTGTTCTTGTTGTGCTTCTTCTGCACAGCTAAGCTGGAAGTGGCATTTGCAGCTCGCAATAGTGCAGAGTTATCTCAAAGAAAGGGGCCACGGTGTTTCTGTATCTCTATTATGTTGGTGCGGCTTCGGAACTTTTAAATATCTTGATATATCTCGGGAACTACGCATCTGATCAAAAAATATCATAGAACATAAAAAGTAGGAAACTTAATTCTCTACAAAAAAGGTCCCTCAACATTTTGCCATAGCTCGCTTCGTTTCCGAGATATTTGCAGATTTATCTCAAGGGAAGGGGCCTGACGGACATATTTCGAGATATTTCTTCTTCTTGTTGTTCTTCTTCTGCACAGCTAAGCTGGAAGTGGCATTTGCAGCTCGCAATAGTGCAGAGTTATCTCAAAGAAAGGGGCCACGGTGTTACTGTATCTCTATTATGTTGGTGCGGCTTCGGAACTTTTAAATATCTTGATATATCTCGAGAACTACGCATCTGATCAAAAAATATCATAGAACATAAATAGTAGGAAACTTAATTCTCTACAAAAGAGGTGTCTTGACATTTTGCCATAGCTCGCTTCGTTTCCGAGATATTTGCAGATGTAGCTCAAGTGAAGGGGCCTGACGAACATATTCCGAGATATTTCTTGTTCTTGTTGTGCTTCTTCTGCACAGCTAAGCTGGAAGTGGCATTTGCAGCTCGCAATAGTGCAGAGTTATCTCAAAGAAAGGGGCCACGGTGTTTCTGTATCTCTATTATGTTGGTGCGGCTTCGGAACTTTTAAATATCTTGATATATCTCGGGAACTACGCATCTGATCAAAAAATATCATAGAACATAAAAAGTAGGAAACTTAATTCTCTACAAAAAAGGTCCCTCAACATTTTGCCATAGCTCGCTTCGTTTCCGAGATATTTGCAGATTTATCTCAAGGGAAGGGGCCTGACGGACATATTTCGAGATATTTCTTCTTCTTGTTGTTCTTCTTCTGCACAGCTAAGCTGGAAGTGGCATTTGCGGCTCGCACTAGTGCAGAGTTATCTCAAAGAAGGGGGCCACGGTGCTTCTGTATCTCTATTATGTTGGTGCGGCTTCGGAACTTTTAAATATCTCGATATATCTCGAAAACTACGCTTCTGATCAAAAAATATCATAGAACATAAATTGTAGGAAACATAATTCTCTACAAAAAAGGTCTCTTAACATTTTGCCATAGCTCGCTTCGTTTCCGAGATATTTGCAGATTTATCTCAAGGGAAGGGGCCTGACGGACATATTTCGAGATATTTCTTCTTCTTGTTGTTCTTCTTCTGCACAGCTAAACTGGAAGTGGCATTTCCAGCTCGCAATAGTGCAGAGTTATCTCAAAGAAAGGGGCCACGGTGTTTCTGTATCTCTATTATGTTGGTGCGGCTTCGGAACTTTTAAATATCTTGGTATATCTCGAGAACTACGCATCTGATCAAAAAATATCATAGAACATAAAAAGTAGGAAACTTAATTCTCTACGAAAAAGGTCTCTTAAGATTTTGCCATAGCTCGCTTCGCTTCCGAGATATTTGCAGATTTATCTCAAGGGAAGGGGCCTGACGGACATATTTCGAGATATTTCTTCTTCTTGTTGTTCTTCTTCTGCACAACTAAACTGGAAGTGGCATTTGCAGCTCGCAATAGTGCAGAGTTATCTCAAAGAAAGGGGCCACGGTGTTTCTGTATCTCTATTATGATGGTGCGGCTTCGGAACTTTTAAATATCTTGATATATCTCGGGTACTACGCATCTGATCAAGAAATGTCATAGAACATAAAAAGTAGGAAACATAATTCTCTACAAAAAAGGTCTCTTAAGATTTTGCCATAGCTCGTTTCGTTTCCGAGATATTTGCAGATATATCTCAAGGGAAGGGGCCTGACGGACATATTTCGAGATATTTCTTCTTCTTGTTGTTCTTCTTCTGCACAGCTAAGCTGGAAGTGGCATTTGCAGCTCGCAATAGTGCAGAGTTATCTCAAAGAAAGGGGCCACGGTGTTACTGTATCTCTATTATGTTGGTGCGGCTTCGGAACTTTTAAATATCTTGATATATCTCGAGAACTACGCATCTGATGAAAAAATATCATAGAACATAAATAGTAGGAAACTTAATTCTCTACAAAAGAGGTGTCTTGACATTTTGCCATAGCTCGCTTCGTTTCCGAGATATTTGCAGATGTAGCTCAAGTGAAGGGGCCTGACGAACATATTCCGAGATATTTCTTGTTCTTGTTGTGCTTCTTCTGCACAGCTAAGCTGGAAGTGGCATTTGCAGCTCGCAATAGTGCAGAGTTATCTCAAAGAGAGGGGCCACGGTGTTTCTGTATCTCTATTATGTTGGTGCGGCTTCGGAACTTTTAAATATCTTGATATATCTCGAGAACTACGCATCTGATCAAAAAATATCATACTACATAAAAAGTAGGAAACTTAATTCTCTACAAGAAAGGTCTCTAAACATTTTGCCATAGCTCGCTTCGTTTCCGAGATATTTGCAGATTTATCTCAAGGGAAGGGGCCTGACGGACATATTTCTAGATATTTCTTCTTCTTGTTGTTCTTCTTCTGCACAGCTAAGCTGGAAGTGGCATTTGCAGCTCGCAATAGTGCAGAGTTATCTCAAAGAAAGGGGCCACGGTGTTACTGTATCTCTATTATGTTGGTGCGGCTTCGGAACTTTTAAATATCTTGATATATCTCGAGAACTACGCATCTGATCAAAAAATATCATAGAACATAAATAGTAGGAAACTTAATTCTCTACAAAAGAGGTGTCTTGACATTTTGCCATAGCTCGCTTCGTTTCCGAGATATTTGCAGATGTAGCTCAAGTGAAGGGGCCTGACGAACATATTCCGAGATATTTCTTGTTCTTGTTGTGCTTCTTCTGCACAGCTAAGCTGGAAGTGGCATTTGCAGCTCGCAATAGTGCAGAGTTATCTCAAAGAGAGGGGCCACGGTGTTTCTGTATCTCTATTATGTTGGTGCGGCTTCGGAACTTTTAAATATCTTGATATATCTCGAGAACTACGCATCTGATCAAAAAATATCATACTACATAAAAAGTAGGAAACTTAATTCTCTACAAGAAAGGTCTCTAAACATTTTGCCATAGCTCGCTTCGTTTCCGAGATATTTGCAGATTTATCTCAAGGGAAGGGGCCTGACGGACATATTTCTAGATATTTCTTCTTCTTGTTGTTCTTCTTCTGCACAGCTAAGCTGGAAGTGGCATTTGCAGCTCGCAATAGTGCAGAGTTATCTCAAAGAGAAGGGCCACGGTGTATCTGTATCTCTATTATGTTGGTGCGGCTTCGGAACTGTTAAATATCTTGATATATCTCGGGAACTACGCATCTGATCAAAAAATATCATAGAACATAAAAAGTAGGAAACTTAATTCTCTACAAAAAAGGTCTCTTAACATTTTGCCATAGCTCTCTTCGTTTCCGAGATATTTGCAGATTTATCTCAAGGGAAGGGGCCTGACGGACATATTTCGAGATATTTCTTCTTCTTGTTGTTCTTCTTCTGCACAGCTAAGCTGGAAGTGGCATTTGCAGCTCGCAATAGTGCAGAGTTATCTCAAAGAAAGGGGCCACGGTGCTTCTGTATCTCTATTATGTTGGTGCGGCTTCGGAACTTTTAAATATCTCGATATATCTCGGGAACTACGCATCTGATCAAAAAATATCATAGAACATAAAAAGTAGGAAACTTAATTCTCTACAAAAAAGGTCTCTTAACATTTTGCCATAGCTCTCTTCGTTTCCGAGATATTTGCAGATTTATCTCAAGGGAAGGGGCCTGACGGACATATTTCGAGATATTTCTTCTTCTTGTTGTTCTTCTTCTGCACAGCTAAGCTGGAAGTGGCATTTGCAGCTCGCAATAGTGCAGAGTTATCTCAAAGAAAGGGGCCACGGTGCTTCTGTATCTCTATTATGTTGGTGCGGCTTCGGAACTTTTAAATATCTCGATATATCTCGAAAACTACGCTTCTGATCAAAAAATATCATAGAACATAAATTGTAGGAAACATGATTCTCTACAAAAAAGGTCTCTTAACATTTTGCCATAGCTCGCTTCGTTTCCGAGATATTTGCAGATTTATCTCAAGGGAAGGGGCCTGACGGACATATTTCGAGATATTTCTTCTTCTTGTTGTTCTTCTTCTGCACAACTAAACTGGAAGTGGCATTTGCAGCTCGCAATAGTGCAGAGTTATCTCAAAGAAAGGGGCCACGGTGTTTCTGTATCTCTATTATGATGGTGTGGCTTCGGAACTTTTAAATATCTTGATATATCTCGAGAACTACGCATCTGATCAAAAAATATCATAGAACATAAATAGTAGGAAACTTAATTCTCTACAAAAGAGCTGTCTTGACATTTTGCCATAGCTCGCTTCGTTTCCGAGATATTTGCAGATGTAGCTCAAGTGAAGGGGCCTGACGAACATATTCCGAGATATTTCTTGTTCTTGTTGTGCTTCCTCTGCACAGCTAAGCTGGAAGTGGCATTTGCAGCTCGCAATAGTGCAGAGTTATCTCAAAGAGAGGGGCCACGGTGTTTCTGTATCTCTATTATGTTGGTGCGGCTTCGGAACTGTTAAATATCTTGATATATCTCGGGAACTACGCATCTGATCAAAAAATATCATACTACATAAAAAGTAGGAAACTTAATTCTCTACAAGAAAGGTCTCTAAACATTTTGCCATAGCTCGCTTCGTTTCCGAGATATTTGCAGATTTATCTCAAGGGAAGGGGCCTGACGGACATATTTCTAGATATTTCTTCTTCTTGTTGTTCTTCTTCTGCACAGCTAAGCTGGAAGTGGCATTTGCAGCTCGCAATAGTGCAGAGTTATCTCAAAGAAAGGGGCCACGGTGTTACTGTATCTCTATTATGTTGGTGCGGCTTCGGAACTTTTAAATATCTTGATATATCTCGAGAACTACGCATCTGATCAAAAAATATCATAGAACATAAATAGTAGGAAACTTAATTCTCTACAAAAGAGGTGTCTTGACATTTTGCCATAGCTCGCTTCGTTTCCGAGATATTTGCAGATGTAGCTCAAGTGAAGGGGCCTGACGAAAATATTCCGAGATATTTCTTGTTCTTGTTGTGCTTCTTCTGCACAGCTAAGCTGGAAGTGGCATTTGCAGCTCGCAATAGTGCAGAGTTATCTCAAAGAGAGGGGCCACGGTGTTTCTGTATCTCTATTATGTTGGTGCGGCTTCGGAACTTTTAAATATCTTGATATATCTCGAGAACTACGCATCTGATCAAAAAATATCATACTACATAAAAAGTAGGAAACTTAATTCTCTACAAGAAAGGTCTCTAAACATTTTGCCATAGCTCGCTTCGTTTCCGAGATATTTGCAGATTTATCTCAAGGGAAGGGGCCTGACGGACATATTTCTAGATATTTCTTCTTCTTGTTGTTCTTCTTCTGCACAGCTAAGCTGGAAGTGGCATTTGCAGCTCGCAATAGTGCAGAGTTATCTCAAAGAGAGGGGCCACGGTGTTTCTGTATCTCTATTATGTTGGTGCGGCTTCGGAACTGTTAAATATCTTGATATATCTCGGGAACTACGCATCTGATCAAAAAATACCATAGAACATAAAAAGTAGGAAACTTAATTCTCTACAAAAAAGGTCTCTTAACATTTTGCCATAGCTCTCTTCGTTTCCGAGATATTTGCAGATTTATCTCAAGGGAAGGGGCCTGACGGACATATTTCGAGATATTTCTTCTTCTTGTTGTTCTTCTTCTGCACAGCTAAGCTGGAAGTGGCATTTGCGGCTCGCACTAGTGGAGAGTTATCTCAAAGAAAGGGGCCACGGTGCTTCTGTATCTCTATTATGTTGGTGCGGCTTCGGAACTTTTAAATATCTCGATATATCTCGAAAACTACGCTTCTGATCAAAAAATATCATAGAACATAAATTGTAGGAAACATGATTCTCTACAAAAAAGGTCTCTTAACATTTTGCCATAGCTCGCTTCGTTTCCGAGATATTTGCAGATGTAGCTCAAGTGAAGGGGCCTGACGAACATATTCCGAGATATTTCTTGTTCTTGTTGTGCTTCCTCTGCACAGCTAAGCTGGAAGTGGCATTTGCAGCTCGCAATAGTGCAGAGTTATCTCAAAGAGAGGGGCCACGGTGTTTCTGTATCTCTATTATGTTGGTGCGGCTTCGGAACTGTTAAATATCTTGATATATCTCGGGAACTACGCATCTGATCAAAAAATATCATACTACATAAAAAGTAGGAAACTTAATTCTCTACAAGAAAGGTCTCTAAACATTTTGCCATAGCTCGCTTCGTTTCCGAGATATTTGCAGATTTATCTCAAGGGAAGGGGCCTGACGGACATATTTCTAGATATTTCTTCTTCTTGTTGTTCTTCTTCTGCACAGCTAAGCTGGAAGTGGCATTTGCAGCTCGCAATAGTGCAGAGTTATCTCAAAGAAAGGGGCCACGGTGTTACTGTATCTCTATTATGTTGGTGCGGCTTCGGAACTTTTAAATATCTTGATATATCTCGAGAACTACGCATCTGATCAAAAAATATCATAGAACATAAATAGTAGGAAACTTAATTCTCTACAAAAGAGGTGTCTTGACATTTTGCCATAGCTCGCTTCGTTTCCGAGATATTTGCAGATGTAGCTCAAGTGAAGGGGCCTGACGAAAATATTCCGAGATATTTCTTGTTCTTGTTGTGCTTCTTCTGCACAGCTAAGCTGGAAGTGGCATTTGCAGCTCGCAATAGTGCAGAGTTATCTCAAAGAGAGGGGCCACGGTGTTTCTGTATCTCTATTATGTTGGTGCGGCTTCGGAACTTTTAAATATCTTGATATATCTCGAGAACTACGCATCTGATCAAAAAATATCATACTACATAAAAAGTAGGAAACTTAATTCTCTACAAGAAAGGTCTCTAAACATTTTGCCATAGCTCGCTTCGTTTCCGAGATATTTGCAGATTTATCTCAAGGGAAGGGGCCTGACGGACATATTTCTAGATATTTCTTCTTCTTGTTGTTCTTCTTCTGCACAGCTAAGCTGGAAGTGGCATTTGCAGCTCGCAATAGTGCAGAGTTATCTCAAAGAGAGGGGCCACGGTGTTTCTGTATCTCTATTATGTTGGTGCGGCTTCGGAACTGTTAAATATCTTGATATATCTCGGGAACTACGCATCTGATCAAAAAATATCATAGAACATAAAAAGTAGGAAACTTAATTCTCTACAAAAAAGGTCTCTTAACATTTTGCCATAGCTCTCTTCGTTTCCGAGATATTTGCAGATTTATCTCAAGGGAAGGGGCCTGACGGACATATTTCGAGATATTTCTTCTTCTTGTTGTTCTTCTTCTGCACAGCTAAGCTGGAAGTGGCATTTGCGGCTCGCACTAGTGGAGAGTTATCTCAAAGAAAGGGGCCACGGTGCTTCTGTATCTCTATTATGTTGGTGCGGCTTCGGAACTTTTAAATATCTCGATATATCTCGAAAACTACGCTTCTGATCAAAAAATATCATAGAACATAAATTGTAGGAAACATGATTCTCTACAAAAAAGGTCTCTTAACATTTTGCCATAGCTCGCTTCGTTTCCGAGATATTTGCAGATTTATCTCAAGGGAAGGGGCCTGACGGACATATTTCGAGATATTTCTTCTTCTTGTTGTTCTTCTTCTGCACAACTAAACTGGAAGTGGCATTTGCAGCTCGCAATAGTGCAGAGTTATCTCAAAGAAAGGGGCCACGGTGTTTCTGTATCTCTATTATGATGGTGTGGCTTCGGAACTTTTAAATATCTTGATATATCTCGAGAACTACGCATCTGATCAAAAAATATCATAGAACATAAATAGTAGGAAACTTAATTCTCTACAAAAGAGCTGTCTTGACATTTTGCCATAGCTCGCTTCGTTTCCGAGATATTTGCAGATGTAGCTCAAGTGAAGGGGCCTGACGAACATATTCCGAGATATTTCTTGTTCTTGTTGTGCTTCCTCTGCACAGCTAAGCTGGAAGTGGCATTTGCAGCTCGCAATAGTGCAGAGTTATCTCAAAGAGAGGGGCCACGGTGTTTCTGTATCTCTATTATGTTGGTGCGGCTTCGGAACTGTTAAATATCTTGATATATCTCGGGAACTACGCATCTGATCAAAAAATATCATACTACATAAAAAGTAGGAAACTTAATTCTCTACAAGAAAGGTCTCTAAACATTTTGCCATAGCTCGCTTCGTTTCCGAGATATTTGCAGATTTATCTGAAGGGAAGGGGCCTGACGGACATATTTCTAGATATTTCTTCTTCTTGTTGTTCTTCTTCTGCACAGCTAAGCTGGAAGTGGCATTTGCAGCTCGCAATAGTGCAGAGTTATCTCAAAGAAAGGGGCCACGGTGTTACTGTATCTCTATTATGTTGGTGCGGCTTCGGAACTTTTAAATATCTTGATATATCTCGAGAACTACGCATCTGATCAAAAAATATCATAGAACATAAATAGTAGGAAACTTAATTCTCTACAAAAGAGGTGTCTTGACATTTTGCCATAGCTCGCTTCGTTTCCGAGATATTTGCAGATGTAGCTCAAGTGAAGGGGCCTGACGAACATATTCCGAGATATTTCTTGTTCTTGTTGTGCTTCTTCTGCACAGCTAAGCTGGAAGTGGCATTTGCAGCTCGCAATAGTGCAGAGTTATCTCAAAGAGAGGGGCCACGGTGTTTCTGTATCTCTATTATGTTGGTGCGGCTTCGGAACTTTTAAATATCTTGATATATCTCGAGAACTACGCATCTGATCAAAAAATATCATACAACATAAAAATTAGGAAACTTAATTCTCTACAAATAAGGTCTCTTAACACTTTGCCATAGCTTGCTTCGTTTCCGAGATATTTGCAGATTCATCTCAAGGGAATTGCCTGACGGACATATTTCGAGATATTTCTTCTTCTTGTTGTTCTTCTTCTGCACAGCTAAGCTGGAAGTGGCATGTGCAGCTCGCAATAGTGCAGAGTTATCTCAAAGGAAGAGGCCACGGTGTTTCTGTACCTCTATTATGTTGGTGCAGCTTCGGAACTTTTAAATATCTCGATATATCTCGAAAACTACGCTTCTGATCAAAAAATATCATAGAACATAAAAAGTAGGAAACTTAATTCTCTACAAAAAAGGTCTCCTAACATTTTGCCATAGCTCGCTTCGTTTCCGAGATATTTGCAGATGTAGCTCAAGTGAAGGGGCCTGACGAACATATTCCGAGATATTTCTTGTTCTTGTTGTGCTTCTTCTGCACAGCTAAGCTGGAAGTGGCATTTGCAGCTCGCAATAGTGCAGAGTTATCTCAAAGAGAGGGACCACGGTGTTTCTGTATCTCTATTATGTTGGTGCGGCTTCGGAACTTTTAAATATCTTGATATATCTCGAGAACTACGCATCTGATCAAAAAATATCATACTACATAAAAAGTAGGAAACTTAATTCTCTACAAGAAAGGTCTCTAAACATTTTGCCATAGCTCGCTTCGTTTCCGAGATATTTGCAGATTTATCTCAAGGGAAGGGGCCTGACGGACATATTTCTAGATATTTCTTCTTCTTGTTGTTCTTCTTCTGCACAGCTAAGCTGGAAGTGGCATTTGCAGCTCGCAATAGTGCAGAGTTATCTCAAAGAGAGGGGCCACGGTGTTTCTGTATCTCTATTATGTTGGTACGGCTCCGGAACTGTTAAATATCTTGATATATCTCGAGAACTACGCATCTGATCAAAAAATATCATAGAACATAAATTGTAGGAAACATAATTCTCTACAAAAAAGGTCTCTTAACATTTTGCCATAGCTCGCTTCGTTTCCGAGATATTTGCAGATATATCTCAAGGGAAGGGGCCTGACGGACATATTTCGAGATATTTCTTCTTCTTGTTGTTCTTCTTCTGCACAGCTAAGCTGGAAGTGGCATTTACAGCTCGCAATAGTGGAGAGTTGTCTCAAAGAAAGGGGCCACGGTGTTTCTGTATCTCTATTATGTTGGTGCGGCTTCGGAACTTTTAAATATCTTGATATATCTCGGGAACTACGCATCTGACCAAAAAATATCATAGAACATAAAAAGTAGGAAACTTAATTCTCTACAAAAAAGGTATCTTAACATTTTGCCATAGCTCTCTTCGTTTCCGAGATATTTGCAGATTTATCTCAAGGGAAGGGGCCTGACGGACATATTTCCAGATATTTCTTCTTCTTGTTGTTCTTCTTCTGCACAGCTAAGCTGGAAGTGGCATTTGCAGCTCGCAATAGTGCAGAGTTATCGCAAAGAAAGTGGCCACGGTGTTTCTGTATCTCTATTATGTTGGTGCGGCTTCGGAACTTTTAAATATCTTGATATATCTCGAGAACTACGCATCTGATCAAAAAATATCATAGAACATAAAAAGTAGGAAACTTAATTCTCTACAAAAAAGGTCTCTTAACATTTTCCCATAGCTGGCATCGTTTCCGAGATATTTGCAGATTTAGCTCAAGGGAAGGGGCCTGACGGACATATTCCGAGATATTTCTTCTTCTTGTTGTTCTTCTTCTGCACAGCTAAGCTGGAAGTGGCATTTGCAGCTCGCAATAGTGCAGAGTTATCTCAAAGAAAGGGGCCACGGTGTTTCTGTATCTCTATTATGTTGGTGCGGCTTCGGAACTTTTAAATATCTTGATATATCTCGAGATCTACGCATCTCATCAAAAAATATCATAGAACATAAAAAGTAGGAAACATAATTCTCTACAAAAAAGGTCTCTTAACATTTTGCCATAGCTCGCTTCGTTTCCGAGATATTTGCAGATTTATCTCAAGGGAAGGGGCCTGACGGACATATTTCGAGATATTTCTTCTTCTTGTTGTTCTTCTTCTGCACAGCTAAGCTGGAAGTGGCATTTGCAGCTCGCAATAGTGCAGAGTTATCTCAAAGAAAGGGGCCACGGTGTTTCTGTATCTCTATTATGTTGGTGCGGCTTCGGAACTTTTAAATATCTCGATATATCTCGAAAACCACGCATCTGATCAAAAAATATCATACAACGTAAATTGTAGGAAACATAATTCTCTACAAAAAAGGTATCTGAACATTTTGCTATAGCTCGCTTCGTTTCCGAGATATTTGCAGATTTAGTTCAAAGGGAGGGGCCTGACGGACATATTTCGAGATATTTCTTGTTCTTGTTGTGCTTCTTCTGCACAGCTAAGCTGGAAGTGGCATTTGCAGCTCGCAATAGTGCAGAGTTATCTCAATGAAAGGGGCCACAGTGTTTCTGTATCTCTATTATGTTGGTGCGGCTTCGGAACTTTTAAATATCTTGATATACCTCGAGAACTACGCATCTGATCAAAAAATATCATAGAACATAAAAAGTAGGAAACTTAATTCTCTACAAAAAAGGTCACCTAACATTTTGCCATAGCTCGCATCGTTTGCGAGATATTTGCAGATTTAGCTCAAGGGAAGGGGCCTGACGGACATATTCCGAGATATTTCTTGTTCTTCTTGTGCTTCTTCTGCACAGCTAAGCTGGAAGTGGCATTTGCAGCTCGCAATAGTGCAGAGTTATCTCACAGAAAGGGGCCACGGTGTTTCTGTATCTCTATTATGTTGGTGCGGCTTCGGAACTTTTAAATATCTTGATATATCTCGAGATCTACGCATCTCATCAAAAAATATCATAGAACATAAAAAGTAGGAAACTTAATTCTCTACAAAAAAGGTCTCTTAACATTTTGCCATAGCTCGCTTCGTTTCCGAGATATTTGCAGATTTATCTCAAGGGAAGGGGCCTGACGGACATATTTCGAGATATTTCTTCTTCTTGTTGTTCTTCTTCTGCACAGCTAAGCTGGAAGTGGCATTTGCAGCTCGCAATAGTGCAGAGTTATCTCAAAGAAAGGGGCCACGGTGTTTCTGTATCTCTATTATGTTGGTGCGGCTTCGGAACTTTTAAATATCTCGATATATCTCGAAAACCACGCATCTGATCAAAAAATATCATACAACGTAAATTGTAGGAAACATAATTCTCTACAAAAAAGGTATCTGAACATTTTGCTATAGCTCGCTTCGTTTCCGAGATATTTGCAGATTTAGTTCAAAGGGAGGGGCCTGACGGACATATTTCGAGATATTTCTTCTTCTTGTTGTTCCTCTTCAGCACAGCTAAGCTGGAAGTGGCATTTCCAGCCCGCAATAGGGCAGAGTTATCTCAAAGAAAGGATCCACGGTGTTTCTGTATCTTTATTATGCTGGTGCGGCTTCGGAACTTTTAAATATCTCGATATATCTCGAAAACTACGCATCTGACCAAAAAATATCATAGAACATAAATAGTAGGAAACTTAATTTCCTACAAAAACGGTCTCTCAACATCTTGCCATAGCTCGCCTCGTTTCCGAGATATTTGCAGATGTAGCTCAAGTCATGGGGCCTGACGGACATATTCCGAGATATTTCTTGTTCTTGTTGTGCTTCTTCTGCACAGCTAAGCTGGAAGTGGCATTTGCAGCTCGCAATAGTGCAGAGTTATCTCAATGAAAGGGGCCACAGTGTTTCTGTATCTCTATTATGTTGGTGCGGCTTCGGAACTTTTAAATATCTTGATATACCTCGAGAACTACGCATCTGATCAAAAAATATCATAGAACATAAAAAGTAGGAAACTTAATTCTCTACAAAAAAGGTCACCTAACATTTTGCCATAGCTCGCATCGTTTGCGAGATATTTGCAGATTTATCTCAAGGGAAGGGGCCTGACGGACATATTTCGAGATATTTCTTCCACTTGATGTTCTCCTTCTGCACAGCTAAGCTGCAAGTGGCATTTGCAGCTCGGAATAGTGCAGAGTTATTTCAAAGAAAGAGGCCACAGTGTTTATGTACCTTTATTATGTTGGTGCGGCTTCGGAACTTTTAAATATCTTGATATATCTCGAGAACTACGCAACTGACCAAAAAATATCATAGAACATAAAAAGTAGGAAACTTAATTCACTACAAAAAAGGTCACCTAACATTTTGCCATAGCTCGCATCGTTTGCGAGATATTTGCAGATTTAGCTCAAGGGAAGGGGCCTGACGGACATATTCCGAGATATTTCTTGTTCTTGTTGTGCTTCTTCTGCACAGCTAAGCTGGAAGTGGCATTTGCAGCTCGCAATAGTGCAGAGTTATCTCAAAGAAAGGATCCACGGTGTTTCTGTATCTTTATTATGTTGGTGCGGCTTCGGAACTTTTAAATATCTCGATATATCTCGGAAACTACGCATCTGACCAAAAAATATCATAGAACATAAAAAGTAGGAAACTTAATTCTCTACAAAAAAGGTCTCTTAACATTTTGCCATAGCTCGCTTCGTTTCCGAGATATTTGCAGATTTATCTCAAGGGAAGGGGCCTGACGGACATATTTCGAGATATTTCTTCTTCTTGTTGTTCTTCTTCTGCACAGCTAAGCTGGAAGTGGCATTTCCGGCTCGCACTAGTGCAGAGTTATCTCAAAGAAAGGGCCACGGTGTTTCTGTATCTCTATTATGTCTCTATTATGTTGGTGCGGCTTCGGAACTTTTAAATATCTTGATATATCTCGGGAACTACGCATCTGACCAAAAAATATCATAGAACATAAAAAGTAGGAAACTTAATTCTCTACAAAAAAGGTCTCTTAACATTTTGCCATAGCTCGCTTCGTTTCCGAGATATTTGCAGATTTATCTCAAGGGAAGGGGCCTGACGGACATATTTCGAGATATTTCTTCTTCTTGTTGTTCTTCTTCTGCACAGCTAAGCTGGAAGTGGCATTTCCGGCTCGCACTAGTGCAGAGTTATCTCAAAGAAAGGGGCCACGGTGTTTCTGTATCTCTATTATGTTGGTGCGGCTTCGGAACTTTTAAATATCTTGATATATCTCGGGAACTACGCATCTGACCAAAAAATATCATAGAACATAAAAAGTAGGAAACTTAATTCTCTACAAAAAAGGTATCTTAACATTTTGCCATAGCTCTCTTCGTTTCCGAGATATTTGCAGATTTATCTCAAGGGAAGGGGCCTGACGGACATATTTCCAGATATTTCTTCTTCTTGTTGTTCTTCTTCTGCACAGCTAAGCTGGAAGTGGCATTTGCAGCTCGCAATAGTGCAGAGTTATCGCAAAGTAAGGGGCCACGGTGTTTCTGTATCTCTATTATGTTGGTGCGGCTTCGGAACTTTTAAATATCTTGATATATCTCGAGAACTACGCATCTGATCAAAAAATATCATAGAACATAAAAAGTAGGAAACTTAATTCTCTACAAAAAAGGTCTCTTAACATTTTCCCATAGCTGGCATCGTTTCCGAGATATTTGCAGATTTAGCTCAAGGGAAGGGGCCTGACGGACATATTCCGAGATATTTCTTCTTCTTGTTGTTCTTCTTCTGCACAGCTAAGCTGGAAGTGGCATTTGCAGCTCGCAATAGTGCAGAGTTATCTCAAAGAAAGGGGCCACGGTGTTTCTGTATCTCTATTATGTTGGTGCGGCTTCGGAACTTTTAAATATCTTGATATATCTCGAGATCTACGCATCTCATCAAAAAATATCATAGAACATAAAAAGTAGGAAACTTAATTCTCTACAAAAAAGGTCTCTTAACATTTTGCCATAGCTCGCTTCGTTTCCGAGATATTTGCAGATTTATCTCAAGGGAAGGGGCCTGACGGACATATTTCGAGATATTTCTTCTTCTTGTTGTTCTTCTTCTGCACAGCTAAGCTGGAAGTGGCATTTGCAGCTCGCAATAGTGCAGAGTTATCTCAAAGAAAGGGGCCACGGTGTTTCTGTATCTCTATTATGTTGGTGCGGCTTCGGAACTTTTAAATATCTCGATATATCTCGAAAACCACGCATCTGATCAAAAAATATCATACAACGTAAATTGTAGGAAACATAATTCTCTACAAAAAAGGTATCTGAACATTTTGCTATAGCTCGCTTCGTTTCCGAGATATTTGCAGATTTATTTCAAAGGGAGGGGCCTGACGGACATATTTCGAGATATTTCTTCTTCTTGTTGTTCCTCTTCAGCACAGCTAAGCTGGAAGTGGCATTTCCAGCCCGCAATAGGGCAGAGTTATCTCAAAGAAAGGATCCACGGTGTTTCTGTATCTTTATTATGCTGGTGCGGCTTCGGAACTTTTAAATATCTCGATATATCTCGAAAACTACGCATCTGACCAAAAAATATCATAGAACATAAATAGTAGGAAACTTAATTTCCTACAAAAACGGTCTCTCAACATCTTGCCATAGCTCGCCTCGTTTCCGAGATATTTGCAGATGTAGCTCAAGTCAAGGGGCCTGACGGACATATTCCGAGATATTTCTTGTTCTTGTTGTGCTTCTTCTGCACAGCTAAGCTGGAAGTGGCATTTGCAGCTCGCAATAGTGCAGAGTTATCTCAATGAAAGGGGCCACAGTGTTTCTGTATCTCTATTATGTTGGTGCGGCTTCGGAACTTTTAAATATCTTGATATACCTCGAGAACTACGCATCTGATCAAAAAATATCATAGAACATAAAAAGTAGGAAACTTAATTCTCTACAAAAAAGGTCACCTAACATTTTGCCATAGCTCGCATCGTTTGCGAGATATTTGCAGATTTAGCTCAAGGGAAGGGGCCTGACGGACATATTCCGAGATATTTCTTGTTCTTCTTGTGCTTCTTCTGCACAGCTAAGCTGGAAGTGGCATTTGCAGCTCGCAATAGTGCAGAGTTATCTCACAGAAAGGGGCCACGGTGTTTCTGTATCTCTATTATGTTGGTGCGGCTTCGGAACTTTTAAATATCTTGATATATCTCGAGAACTGCGCATCTGATCAAAAAATATCGTAGAACATAAATAGTAGGAAACTTAATTTCCTACAAAAAAGGTCACTCAACATTTTGCCACAGCTCGCATCGTTTCCGAGATATTTGCAGATTTATCTCAAGGGAAGGGGCCTGACGGACATATTTCGAGATATTTCTTCTTCTTGTTGTTCTTCTTCTGCACAGCTAAGCTGGAAGTGGCATTTCCGGCTCGCACTAGTGCAGAGTTATCTCAAAGAAAGGGGCCACGGTGTTTCTGTATCTCTATTATGTTGGTGCGGCTTCGGAACTTTTAAATATCTCGATATATCTCGAAAACTACGCTTCTGATCAAAAAATATCATGGAACATAAATTGTAGGAAACATAATTCTCTACAAAAAACGTCTCTTAACATTTTGCCATAGCTCGCTTCGTTTCCGAGATATTTGCAGATTTATATCAAGGGAAGGGGCCTGACGGACATATTTCGAGATATTTCTTCTTCTTGTTGTTCTTCTTCTGCACAGCTAAGCTGGAAGTGGCATTTGCAGCTCGCAATAGTGCAGAGTTATCTCAAAGAAAGGGGCCACGGTGTTTCTGTATCTCTATTATGGTGGTGCGGCTTCGGAACTTTTAAATATCTTGATATATCTCGAGAACTACGCATCTGATCAAAAAATATCATAGAACATAAATTGTGGGAAACATAATTCTCTACAAAAAACGTCTCTTAACATTTTGCCATAGCTCGCTTCGTTTCCGAGATATTTGCAGATTCAGCTCAAAGGAACGGGCCTGACGGACATATTTCGAGATATTTCTTCTTCTTGTTGTTCTTCTTCTGCACAGCTAAGCTGGAAGTGGCATTTGCAGCTCGCAATAGTGCAGAGTTATCTCAAAGAAAGGGGCCACGGTGTTTCTGTATCTCTATTATGTTGGTGCGGCTTCGGAACTTTTAAATATCTTGGTATATCTCGAGAACTACGCATCTGATCAAAAAATATCATAGAACATAAAAAGTAGGAAACTTATTCTCTACAAAAAAGGTCTCTTAACATTTTGCCATAGCTCGCTTCGTTTCCGAGATATTTGCAGATTTATCTCAAGGGAAGGGGCCTGACGGACATATTTCGAGATATTTCTTCTTCTTGTTGTTCTTCCTCTGCACAGCTAAGCTGGAAGTGGCATTTGCCGCTCGCAATAGTGCAGAGTTATCTCAAAGAGAGGGGCCACGGTGTTTCTGTATCTCTATTATGTTGGTGCGGCTTCGGAACTTTTAAATATCTTGATATATCTCGAGAACTACGCATCTGATCAAAAAATATTATAGAAGATAAAAAGTAGGAAACTTAATTCTCTACAAAAAAGGTCTCTTATCATTTTGCCATAGCTTGCTTCGTTTCCGAGATATTTGCAGATTTATCTCAAGGGAAGGGGCCTGACGGACATATTTCGAGATATTTCTTCTTCTTGTTGTTCTTCTTCTGCACAGCTAAGCTGGAAGTGGAATTTGCGGCTCGCACTAGTGCAGAGTTATCTCAAAGAAAGGGGCCACGGTGTTTCTGTATCTCTATTATGTTGGTGCGGCTTCGGAACTTTTAAATATCTTGATATATCTCGAAAACTACGCTTCTGATCAAAAAATATCGGAGAACATAAATTGTAGGAAACATAATTCTCTACAAAAAACGTCTCTTAACATTTTGCCATAGCTCGCTTCGTTTCCGAGATATTTGCAGATTTATCTCAAGGGAAGGGGCCTAACGGACATATTTCGAGATATTTCTTCTTCTTGTTATTCTTCTTCTGCACAGCTAAACTGGAAGTGGCATTTCCAGCTCGCAATAGTGCAGAGTTTTCTCAAAGAAAGGGGCCACGGTGTTTCTGTATCTCTATTATGTTGGTGCGGCTTCGGAACTTTTAAATATCTTGATATATCTCGAGATCTACGCATCTGATCAAAAAATATCATAGAACATAAAAAGTAGAAACCTAATTCTCTACAAAAAGGGTCTCTTAACATTTTGCCATAGCTCGCTTCGTTTCCGAGATATTTGCAGATTTATCTCAAGGGAAGGGGCCTGACGGACATATTTCGAGATATTTCTTCTTCTTGTTGTTCTTCTTCTGCACAGCTAAGCTGGAAGTGGCATTTGCAGCTCGCAATAGTGCAGAGTTATCGCATAGAAAGGGGCCACGGTGTTTCTGTATCTCTATTATGTTGGTGCGGCTTCGGAACTTTTAAATATCTTGATATATCTCGAGAACTACGCATCTGATCAAAAAATATCATAGAACATAAAAAGTAGGAAACTTAATTCTCTACAAAAAAGGTCTCTTAACATTTTCCCAGAGCTGGCATCGTTTCCGAGATATTTGCAGATTTAGCTCAAGGGAAGGGGCCTGACGGACATATTCCGAGATATTTCTTCTTCTTGTTGTTCTTCTTCTGCACAGCTAAGCTGGAAGTGGCATTTGCCGCTCGCAATAGTGCAGAGTTATCTCAAAGAGAGGGGCCACGGTGTTTCTGTATCTCTATTATGTTGGTGCGGCTTCGGAACTTTTAAATATCTTGATATATCTCGAGAACTACGCATCTGATCAAAAAATATTATAGAACATAAAAAGTAGGAAACTTAATTCTCTACAAAAAAGGTCTCTTATCATTTTGCCATAGCTTGCTTCGTTTCCGAGATATTTGCAGATTTATCTCAAGGGAAGGGGCCTGACGGACATATTTCGAGATATTTCTTCTTCTTGTTGTTCTTCTTCTGCACAGCTAAGCTGGAAGTGGAATTTGCGGCTCGCACTAGTGCAGAGTTATCTCAAAGAAAGGGGCCACGGTGTTTCTGTATCTCTATTATGTTGGTGCGGCTTCGGAACTTTTAAATATCTTGATATATCTCGAAAACTACGCTTCTGATCAAAAAATATCAGAGAACATAAATTGTAGGAAACATAATTCTCTACAAAAAACGTCTCTTAACATTTTGCCATAGCTCGCTTCGTTTCCGAGATATTTGCAGATTTATCTCAAGGGAAGGGGCCTAACGGACATATTTCGAGATATTTCTTCTTCTTGTTATTCTTCTTCTGCACAGCTAAACTGGAAGTGGCATTTCCAGCTCGCAATAGTGCAGAGTTATCTCAAAGAAAGGGGCCACGGTGTTTCTGTATCTCTATTATGTTGGTGCGGCTTCGGAACTTTTAAATATCTTGATATATCTCGAGATCTACGCATCTGATCAAAAAATATCATAGAACATAAAAAGTAGAAACCTAATTCTCTACAAAAAGGGTCTCTTAACATTTTGCCATAGCTCGCTTCGTTTCCGAGATATTTGCAGATTTATCTCAAGGGAAGGGGCCTGACGGACATATTTCGAGATATTTCTTCTTCTTGTTGTTCTTCTTCTGCACAGCTAAGCTGGAAGTGGCATTTGCAGCTCGCAATAGTGCAGAGTTATCGCATAGAAAGGGGCCACGGTGTTTCTGTATCTCTATTATGTTGGTGCGCCTTCGGAACTTTTAAATATCTTGATATATCTCGAGAACTACGCATCTGATCAAAAAATATCATAGAACATAAAAAGTAGGAAACTTAATTCTCTACAAAAAAGGTCTCTTAACATTTTCCCAGAGCTGGCATCGTTTCCGAGATATTTGCAGATTTAGCTCAAGGGAAGGGGCCTGACGGACATATTCCGAGATATTTCTTCTTCTTGTTGTTCTTCTTCTGCACAGCTAAGCTGGAAGTGGCATTTGCAGCTCGCAATAGTGCAGAGTTATCTCAAAGAAAGGGGCCACGGTGTTTCTGTATCTCTATTATGTTGGTGCGGCTTCGGAACTTTTAAATATCTTGATATATCTCGAGATCTACGCATCTCATCAAAAAATATCATAGAACATAAAAAGTAGGAAACTTAATTCTCTACAAAAAAGGTCTCTTAACATTTTGCCATAGCTCGCTTCGTTTCCGAGATATTTGCAGATTTATCTCAAGGGAAGGGGCCTGACGGACATATTTCGAGATATTTCTTCTTCTTGTTGTTCTTCTTCTGCACAGCTAAGCTGGAAGTGGCATTTGCAGCTCGCAATAGTGCAGAGTTATCTCAAAGAAAGGGGCCACGGTGTTTCTGTATCTCTATTATGTTGGTGCGGCTTCGGAACTTTTAAATATCTCGATATATCTCGAAAACCACGCATCTGATCAAAAAATATCATACAACGTAAATTGTAGGAAACATAATTCTCTACAAAAAAGGTATCTGAACATTTTGCTATAGCTCGCTTCGTTTCCGAGATATTTGCAGATTTAGTTCAAAGGGAGGGGCCTGACGGACATATTTCGAGATATTTCTTCTTCTTGTTGTTCCTCTTCAGCACAGCTAAGCTGGAAGTGGCATTTCCAGCCCGCAATAGGGCAGAGTTATCTCAAAGAAAGGATCCACGGTGTTTCTGTATCTTTATTATGCTGGTGCGGCTTCGGAACTTTTAAATATCTCGATATATCTCGAAAACTACGCATCTGACCAAAAAATATCATAGAACATAAATAGTAGGAAACTTAATTTCCTACAAAAACGGTCTCTCAACATCTTGCCATAGCTCGCCTCGTTTCCGAGATATTTGCAGATGTAGCTCAAGTCAAGGGGCCTGACGGACATATTCCGAGATATTTCTTGTTCTTGTTGTGCTTCTTCTGCACAGCTAAGCTGGAAGTGGCATTTGCAGCTCGCAATAGTGCAGAGTTATCTCAATGAAAGGGGCCACAGTGTTTCTGTATCTCTATTATGTTGGTGCGGCTTCGGAACTTTTAAATATCTTGATATACCTCGAGAACTACGCATCTGATCAAAAAATATCATAGAACATAAAAAGTAGGAAACTTAATTCTCTACAAAAAAGGTCACCTAACATTTTGCCATAGCTCGCATCGTTTGCGAGATATTTGCAGATTTAGCTCAAGGGAAGGGGCCTGACGGACATATTCCGAGATATTTCTTGTTCTTCTTGTGCTTCTTCTGCACAGCTAAGCTGGAAGTGGCATTTGCAGCTCGCAATAGTGCAGAGTTATCTCACAGAAAGGGGCCACGGTGTTTCTGTATCTCTATTATGTTGGTGCGGCTTCGGAACTTTTAAATATCTTGATATATCTCGAGAACTACGCAACTGATCAAAAAATATCATAGAACATAAAAAGTAGGAAACTTAATTCACTACAAAAAAGGTCACCTAACATTTTGCCATAGCTCGCATCGTTTGCGAGATATTTGCAGATTTAGCTCAAGGGAAGGGGCCTGACGGACATATTCCGAGATATTTCTTGTTCTTGTTGTGCTTCTTCTGCACAGCTAAGCTGGAAGTGGCATTTGCAGCTCGCAATAGTGCAGAGTTATCTCAAAGAAAGGATCCACGGTGTTTCTGTATCTTTATTATGTTGGTGCGGCTTCGGAACTATTAAATATCTCGATATATCTCGAAAACTACGCATCTGACCAAAAAATATCATAGAACATAAAAAGTAGGAAACTTAATTCTCTACAAAAAAGGTCTCTTAACATTTTGCCATAGCTCGCTTCGTTTCCGAGATATTTGCAGATTTATCTCAAGGGAAGGGGCCTGACGGACATATTTCGAGATATTTCTTCTTCTTGTTGTTCTTCTTCTGCACAGCTAAGCTGGAAGTGGCATTTCCGGCTCGCACTAGTGCAGAGTTATCTCAAAGAAAGGGGCCACGGTGTTTCTGTATCTCTATTATGTTGGTGCGGCTTCGGAACTTTTAAATATCTTGATATATCTCGGGAACTACGCATCTGACCAAAAAATATCATAGAACATAAAAAGTAGGAAACTTAATTCTCTACAAAAAAGGTCTCTTAACATTTTGCCATAGCTCGCTTCGTTTCCGAGATATTTGCAGATTTATCTCAAGGGAAGGGGCCTGACGGACATATTTCGAGATATTTCTTCTTCTTGTTGTTCTTCTTCTGCACAGCTAAGCTGGAAGTGGCATTTCCGGCTCGCACTAGTGCAGAGTTATCTCAAAGAAAGGGGCCACGGTGTTTCTGTATCTCTATTATGTTGGTGCGGCTTCGGAACTTTTAAATATCTTGATATATCTCGGGAACTACGCATCTGACCAAAAAATATCATAGAACATAAAAAGTAGGAAACTTAATTCTCTACAAAAAAGGTATCTTAACATTTTGCCATAGCTCTCTTCGTTTCCGAGATATTTGCAGATTTATCTCAAGGGAAGGGGCCTGACGGACATATTTCCAGATATTTCTTCTTCTTGTTGTTCTTCTTCTGCACAGCTAAGCTGGAAGTGGCATTTGCAGCTCGCAATAGTGCAGAGTTATCGCAAAGAAAGGGGCCACGGTGTTTCTGTATCTCTATTATGTTGGTGCGGCTTCGGAACTTTTAAATATCTTGATATATCTCGAGAACTACGCATCTGATCAAAAAATATCACAGAACATAAAAAGTAGGAAACTTAATTCTCTACAAAAAAGGTCTCTTAACATTTTCCCATAGCTGGCATCGTTTCCGAGATATTTGCAGATTTAGCTCAAGGGAAGGGGCCTGACGGACATATTCCGAGATATTTCTTCTTCTTGTTGTTCTTCTTCTGCACAGCTAAGCTGGAAGTGGCATTTGCAGCTCGCAATAGTGCAGAGTTATCTCAAAGAAAGGGGCCAGGGTGTTTCTGTATCTCTATTATGTTGGTGCGGCTTCGGAACTTTTAAATATCTTGATATATCTCGAGATCTACGCATCTCATCAAAAAATATCATAGAACATAAAAAGTAGGAAACTTAATTCTCTACAAAAAAGGTCTCTTAACATTTTGCCATAGCTCGCTTCGTTTCCGAGATATTTGCAGATTTATCTCAAGGGAAGGGGCCTGACGGACATATTTCGAGATATTTCTTCTTCTTGTTGTTCTTCTTCTGCACAGCTAAGCTGGAAGTGGCATTTGCAGCTCGCAATAGTGCAGAGTTATCTCAAAGAAAGGGGCCACGGTGTTTCTGTATCTCTATTATGTTGGTGCGGCTTCGGAACTTTTAAATATCTCGATATATCTCGAAAACCACGCATCTGATCAAAAAATATCATACAACGTAAATTGTAGGAAACATAATTCTCTACAAAAAAGGTATCTGAACATTTTGCTATAGCTCGCTTCGTTTCCGAGATATTTGCAGATTTAGTTCAAAGGGAGGGGCCTGACGGACATATTTCGAGATATTTCTTCTTCTTGTTGTTCCTCTTCAGCACAGCTAAGCTGGAAGTGGCATTTCCAGCCCGCAATAGGGCAGAGTTATCTCAAAGAAAGGATCCACGGTGTTTCTGTATCTTTATTATGCTGGTGCGGCTTCGGAACTTTTAAATATCTCGATATATCTCGAAAACTACGCATCTGACCAAAAAATATCATAGAACATAAATAGTAGGAAACTTAATTTCCTACAAAGACGGTCTCTCAACATCTTGCCATAGCTCGCCTCGTTTCCGAGATATTTGCAGATGTAGCTCAAGTCAAGGGGCCTGACGGACATATTCCGAGATATTTCTTGTTCTTGTTGTGCTTCTTCTGCACAGCTAAGCTGGATGTGGCATTTGCAGCTCGCAATAGTGCAGAGTTATCTCAATGAAAGGGGCCACAGTGTTTCTGTATCTCTATTATGTTGGTGCGGCTTCGGAACTTTTAAATATCTTGATATACCTCGAGAACTACGCATCTGATCAAAAAATATCATAGAACATAAAAAGTAGGAAACTTAATTCTCTACAAAAAAGGTCACCTAACATTTTGCCATAGCTCGCATCGTTTGCGAGATATTTGCAGATTTAGCTCAAGGGAAGGGGCCTGACGGACATATTCCGAGATATTTCTTGTTCTTCTTGTGCTTCTTCTGCACAGCTAAGCTGGAAGTGGCATTTGCAGCTCGCAATAGTGCAGAGTTATCTCACAGAAAGGGGCCACGGTGTTTCTGTATCTCTATTATGTTGGTGCGGCTTCGGAACTTTTAAATATCTTGATATATCTCGAGAACTGCGCATCTGATCAAAAAATATCGTAGAACATTAATAGTAGGAAACTTAATTTCCTACAAAAAAGGTCACTCAACATTTTGCCACAGCTCGCATCGTTTCCGAGATATTTGCAGATATAGCTCAAGGGAAGGGGCCTGACGGACATATTTCGAGATATTTCTTCCTCTTGATGTTCTCCTTCTGCACAGCTAAGCTGCAAGTGGCATTTGCAGCTCGGAATAGTGCAGAGTTATTTCAAAGAAAGAGGCCACAGTGTTTATGTATCTTTATTATGTTGGTGCGGCTTCGGAACTTTTAAATATCTTGATATATCTCGAGAACTACGCAACTGATCAAAAAATATCATAGAACATAAAAAGTAGGAAACTTAATTCACTACAAAAAAGGTCACCTAACATTTTGCCATAGCTCGCATCGTTTGCGAGATATTTGCAGATTTAGCTCAAGGGAAGGGGCCTGACGGACATATTCCGAGATATTTCTTGTTCTTGTTGTGCTTCTTCTGCACAGCTAAGCTGGAAGTGGCATTTGCAGCTCGCAATAGTGCAGAGTTATCTCAAAGAATGGATCCACGGTGTTTCTGTATCTTTATTATGTTGGTGCGGCTTCGGAACTTTTAAATATCTCGATATATCTCGAAAACTACGCTTCTGATCAAAAAATATCATGGAACATAAATTGTAGGAAACATAATTCTCTACAAAAAACGTCTCTTAACATTTTGCCATAGCTCGCTTCGTTTCCGAGATATTTGCAGATTTATCTCAAGGGAAGGGGCCTGACGGACATATTTCGAGATATTTCTTCTTCTTGTTGTTCTTCTTCTGCACAGCTAAGCTGGAAGTGGCATTTGCAGCTCGCAATAGTGCAGAGTTATCGCAAAGAAAGGGGCCACGGTGTTTCTGTATCTCTATTATGTTGGTGCGGCTTCGGAACTTTTAAATATCTTGATATATCTCGAGAACTACGCATCTGATCAAAAAATATCATAGAACATAAAAAGTAGGAAACTTAATTCTCTACAAAAAAGGTCTCTTAACATTTTGCCATAGCTCGCTTCGTTTCCGAGATATTTGCAGATTTATCTCAAGGGAAGGGGCCTGACGGACATATTTCGAGATATTTCTTCTTCTTGTTGTTCTTCTTCTGCACAGCTAAACTGGAAGTGGCATTTCCAGCTCGCAATAGTGCAGAGTTATCTCAAAGAAAGGGGCCACGGTGTTTCTGTATCTTTATTATGTTGGTGCGGCTTCGGAACTTTTAAATATCTTGATATATCTCGAAAACTAAGCATCTGATCAAAAAACATCATAGAACACGAATAGTAGGAAACTTAATTCTCTACAAAAAAGGTCTCTTAATATTTTGCCATAGCTCGCATCGTTTCCGAGATATTTGCAGATACAGCTCAAGGGAAGGGGCCTGACGGACATATTTCGAGATATTTCTTCTTCTTGTTGTTCCTCTTCAGCACAGGTAAGCTGGAAGTGACATTTCCAGCCCGCAATAGTGCAGATTTATCTCAAAGAAACTATCCACGGTGTTTCTGTATCTCTATTATGTTGGTGCGGCTTCGGAACTTTTAAATATCTTGATATATCTCGAGAACTACGCATCTGATCAAAAAATATCATACAACATAAAAAGTAGGAAACTTAATTCTCTACAAAAAAGGTCTCTTAACATTTTGCCATAGCTCGCTTCGTTTCCGAGATATTTGCAGATATAGCTCAAGGGAAGGGGCCTGACGGACATATTCCGAGATATTTCTTGTTCTTGTTGTGCTTCTTCTGCACAGCTAAGCTGGAACTGGCATTTGCAGCTCGCAATAGTGCAGAGTTATCTCACAGAAAGGGGCCACGGTGTTTCTGTATCTCTATTATGTTGGTGCGGCTTCGGAACTTTTAAATATCTTGATATATCTCGAGAACTGCGCATCTGATCAAAAAATATCATAGAACATAAATAGTAGGAAACTTAATTTCCTACAAAAAAGGTCACTCAACATTTTGCCACAGCTCGCATCGTTTCCGAGATATTTGCAGATATAGCTCAAGGGAAGGGGCCTGACGGACATATTTCGAGATATTTCTTCCTCTTGATGTTCTCCTTCTGCACAGCTAAGCTGCAAGTGGCATTTGCAGCTCGGAATAGTGCAGAGTTATTTCAAAGAAAGAGGCCACAGTGTTTATGTATCTTTATTATGTTGGTGCGGCTTCGGAACTTTTAAATATCTTGATATATCTCGAGAACTACGCATCTGATCAAAAAATATCATAGAACATAAAAAGTAGGAAACTTAATTCACTACAAAAAAGGTCACCTAACATTTTGCCATAGCTCGCATCGTTTGCGAGATATTTGCAGATTTAGCTCAAGGGAAGGGGCCTGACGGACATATTCCGAGATATTTCTTGTTCTTGTTGTGCTTCTTCTGCACAGCTAAGCTGGAAGTGGCATTTGCAGCTCGCAATAGTGCAGAGTTATCTCAAAGAAAGGATCCACGGTGTTTCTGTATCTTTATTATGTTGGTGCGGCTTCGGAACTTCTAAATATCTCGATATATCTCGAAAACTACGCATCTGACCAAAAAATATCATAGAACATAAATACTAGGAAACTTAATTTTCCTACAAAAATGGTCTCTCAACATTTTGCCATAGCTCGCATCGTTTCCGAGATATTGCAGATGTAACTCAAGTGAAGGGGCCTGACGGACATATTCCGAGATATTTCTTGTTCTTGTTGTGCTTCTTCTGCACAGCTAAGCTGGAAGTGGCATTTGCAGCTCGCAATAGTGCAGAGTTATCTCAAAGAAAGGGGCCACGGTGTTTCTGTATCTCTATTATGTTGGTGCGGCTTCGGAACTTTTAAATATCTCGATATATCTCGAAAACTACGCCTCTGATCAAAAAATATCATAGAACATAAATTGTAGGAAACATAATTCTCTACAAAAAAGGTCTCTTAACATTTTGCCATAGCTCGCTTCGTTTCCGAGATATTTGCAGATACATCTCAAGGGAAGGGGCCTGACGGACATATTTCGAGATATTTCTTCTTCTTGTTGTTCTTCTTCTGCACAGCTAAGCTGGAAGTGGCATTTGCAGCTCGCAATAGTGCAGAGTTATCTCAAAGAAAGGGGCCACGGTGTTTCTGTATCTCTATTATGTTGGTGCGGCTTCGGAACTTTTAAATATCTTGATATATCTCGAGAACTACGCATCTGATCAAAAAATATCATAGAACATAAAAAGTAGGAAACTTAATTCTCTACAAAAAAGGTCTCTTAACATTTTGCCATAGCTCGCTTCGTTTCCGAGATATTTGCAGATTTATCTCCAGGGAAGGGGCCAGATGGACATATGTCGAGATATTTCTTCTTCTTGTTGTTCTTCTTCTGCACAGCTAAGCTGGAAGTGGCATTTACAGCTCGCAATAGTGCAGAGTTATCTCAAAGAAAGGGGCCACGGTGTTTCTGTATCTCTATTATGTTGGTGCGGCTTCGGAACTTTAAAATATCTTGATATATCTCGAGAACTACGCATCTGATCAAAAAATATCATAGAACATAAAAAGTAGGAAACTTAATTCTCTACAAAAAAGGTCTCTTAACATTTTGCCATAGCTCGCTACGTTTCCGAGATATTTGCAGATTTATCTCAAGGGAAGGGGCCTGACGGACATATTTCGAGATATTTCTTCTTCTTGTTGTTCTTCTTCTGCACAGCTAAGCTGGAAGTGGCATTTACAGCTCGCAATAGTGCAGAGTTATCTCAAAGAAAGGGGCCACGGTGTTTCTGTATCTCTATTATGTTGGTGCGGCTTCGGAACTTTTAAATATCTTGATATATCTCGAGAACTACGCATCTGATCAAAAAATATCATAGAACATAAAAAGTAGGAAACTTAATTCTCTACAAAAAAGGTCTCTTAAGATTTTGCCACAGCTCGCTTCGTTTCCGAGATATTTGCAGATTTATCTCAAGGGAAGGGGCCTGACGGACATATTTCGAGATATTTCTTCTTCTTGTTGTTCTTCTTCTGCACAGCTAAGCTGGAAGTGGCATTTGCGGCTCGCACTAGTGCAGAGTTATCTCAAAGAAAGGGGCCACGGTGTTTCTGTATCTCTATTATGTTGGTGCGGCTTCGGAACTTTTAAATATCCCGATATATCTCGAAAACTGCGCTTCTGATCAAAAAATATCATAGAACATAAATTGTAGGAAACATAATTCTCTACAAAAAAGATCTCTTAACATTTTGCCATAGCTCGCTTCGTTTCCGAGATATTTGCAGATACATCTCAAGGGAAGGGGCCTGACGGACATATTTCGAGATATTTCTTCTTCTTGTTGTTCTTCTTCTGCACAGCTAAGCTGGAAGTGGCATTTACAGCTCGCAATAGTGCAGAGTTATCTCAAAGAAAGGGGCCACGGTGTTTCTGTATCTCTATTATGTTGGTGCGGCTTCGGAACTTTTAAATATCTTGATATATCTCGAGAACTACGCATCTGATCAAAAAATATCATAGAACATAAAAAGTAGGAAACTTAATTCTCTACAAAAAAGGTCTCTTAACATTTTGCCATAGCTCGCTACGTTTCCGAGATATTTGCAGATTTATCTCAAGGGAAGGGGCCTGACGGACATATTTCGAGATATTTCTTCTTCTTGTTGTTCTTCTTCTGCACAGCTAAGCTGGAAGTGGCATCTACAGCTCGCAATAGTGCAGAGTTATCTCAAAGAAAGGGGCCACGGTGTTTCTGTATCTCTATTATGTTGGTGCGGCTTCGGAATATCTCGATATACCTCGAAAACTACGCTTCTGATAAAAAAATATCATAGAACATAAATTGTAGGAAACATAATTCTCTACAAAAAATGTCTCTTAACATTTTGCCATAGCTCGCTTCGTTTCCGAGATATTTGCAGATTCAGTTCAAAGGAACGGGCCCGCCGGACATATTTCGAGATATTTCTTCTTCTTGTTGTTCTTCTTCTGCACAGCTAAGCTGGAAGTGGCATTTGCAGCTCGCAATAGTGCAGAGTTATCTCAAAGAAAGGGGCCACGGTGTTTCTGTATCTTTATTATGGTGGTGCGGCTTCGGAACTTTTAAATATCTTGATATCTCTCGAGAACTACGCATCTGATCAAAAAATATCATAGAACATAAAAAGTAGGAAACTTAATTCTCTACAAAAAAGGTCTCTTAACATTTTGCCATAGCTCGCTTCGTTTCCGAGATATTTGCAGATTTATCTCAAGGGAAGGGGCCTGACGGACATATTTCGAGATATTTCTTCTGCTTGTTGTTCTTCTTCTGCACAGCTAAGCTGGAAGTGGCATTTCGGCTCGCACTAGTGCGGAGTTATCTCAAAGAAAGGGGCCACGGTGTTTCTGAATCTCTATTATATTGGTGCGGCTTCGGAACTTTTAAATATCTCGATATACCTCGAAAACTACGCTTCTGATCAAAAAATATCATAGAACATAAAAAGTAGGAAACTTAATTCTCTACAAAAAAGGTCTCTTAACATTTTGCCATAGCTCGCTTCGTTTCCGAGATATTTGCAGATTTATCTCAAGGGAAGGGGCCTGACGGACATATTTCGAGATACTTCTTCTTCTTGTTGTTCTTCTTCTGCACAGCTAAGCTGGAAGTGGCATTTGCAGCTCGCAATAGTGCAGAGTTATCTCAAAGAGAGGGGCCACGGTGTTTCTGTATCTCTATTATGTTGGTGCGGCTTCAGAACTTTTAAATATCTTGATATATCTCGAGAACTACGCATCTGATCAAAAAATATCATAGAAGATAAAAAGTAGGAAACTTAATTCTCTACAAAAAAGGTCTCTTAACATTTTGCCATAGCTCGCTTCGTTTCCGAGATATTTGCAGATTTATCTCAAGGGAAGGGGCCTGACGGACATATTTCGAGATATTTCTTCTTCTTGTTGTTCTTCTTCTGCACAGCTAAGCTGGAAGTGGCATTTGCAGCTCGCAATAGTGCAGAGTTATCTCAAAGAAAGGGGCCACGGTGTTTCTGTATCTCTATTATGTTGGTGCGCCTTCGGCTCTTTTAAATATCTTGATATAACTCGAGAACTGCGCATCTGATCAAAAAATATCATAGAACATAAAAAGTAGGAAACTTAATTCTCTACAAAAAAGGTCTCTTAACATTTTGCCATAGCTCGCTTCGTTTCCGAGATATTGGCAGATTTATCTCAAGGGAAGGGGCCTGACGGACATATTTCGAGATATTTCTTCTTCTTGTTGTTCTTCTTCTGCACAGCTAAGCTGGAAGTGGCATTTGCGGCTCGCACTAGTGCGGAGTTATCTCAAAGAAAGGGGCCACGGTGTTTCTGAATCTCTATTATGTTGGTGCGGCTTCGGAACTTTTAAATATCTCGATATACCTCGAAAACTACGCTTCTGATCAAAAAATATCATAGAACATAAATTGTAGGAAACATAATTCTCTACAAAAAACGTCTCTTAACATTTTGCCATAGCTCGCTTCGTTTCCGAGATATTTGCAGATTCAGCTCAAAGGAACGGGCCTGACGGACATATTTCGAGATATTTCTTCTTCTTGTTGTTCTTCTTCTGCACAGCTAAGCTGGAAGTGGCATTTGCAGCTCGCAATAGTGCAGAGTTATCTCAAAGAAAGGGGCCACGGTGTTTCTGTATCTCTATTATGTTGGTGCGGCTTCGGAACTTTTAAATATCTTGATATACCTCGAAAACTACGCTTCTGATCAAAAAATATCATAGAACATAAATTGTAGGAAACATAATTCTCTACAAAAAAGGTCTCTTAACATTTTGCCATAGCTCGCTTCGTTTCCGAGATATTTGCAGATATATCTCAAGGGAAGGGGCCTGACGGACATATTTCGAGATATTTCTTCTTCTTGTTGTTCTTCTTCTGCACAGCTAAGCTGGAAGTGGCATTTACAGCTCGCAATAGTGCAGAGTTATCTCAAAGAAAGGGGCCACGGTGTTTCTGTATCTCTATTATGTTGGTGCGGCTTCGGATCTTTTAAATATCTTGATATATCTCGAGAACTACGCATCTGATCAAAAAATATCATAGAACATAAAAAGTAGGAAACTTAATTCTCTACAAAAAAGGTCTCTTAACATTTTGCCATAGCTCGCTTCGTTTCCGAGATATTTGCAGATTTATCTCAAGGGAAGGGGCCTGACGGACATATTTCGAGATATTTCTTCTTCTTGTTGTTCTTCTTCTGCACAGCTAAGCTGGAAGTGGCATTTGCGGCTCGCACTAGTGCGGAGTTATCTCAAAGAAAGGGGCCACGGTGTTTCTGAATCTCTATTATGTTGGTGCGGCTTCGGAACTTTTAAATATCTCGATATACCTCGAAAACTACGCTTCTGATCAAAAAATATCATAGAACATAAATTGTAGGAAACATAATTCTCTACAAAAAACGTCTCTTAACATTTTGCCATAGCTCGCTTCGTTTCCGAGATATTTGCAGATTCAGCTCAAAGGAACGGGCCTGACGGACATATTTCGAGATATTTCTTCTTCTTGTTGTTCGTCTTCTGCACAGCTAAGCTGGAAGTGGCATTTGCAGCTCGCAATAGTGCAGAGTTATCTCAAAGAAAGGGGCCACGGTGTTTCTGTATCTCTATTATGTTGGTGCGGCTTCGGAACTTTTAAATATCTTGGTATATCTCGAGAACTACGCATCTTATCAAAAAATATCATAGAACATAAAAAGTAGGAAACTTAATTCTCTACAAAAAAGGTCTCTTAACATTTTGCCATAGCTCGCTTCGTTTCCGAGATATTTGCAGATTTATCTCAAGGGAAGGGGCCTGACGGACATATTTCGAGATATTTCTTCTTCTTGTTGTTCTTCTTCTGCACAGCTAAGCTGGAAGTGGCATTTGCGGCTCGCACTAGTGCGGAGTTATCTCAAAGAAAGGGGCCACGGTGTTTCTGAATCTCTATTATGTTGGTGCGGCTTCGGAACTTTTAAATATCTCGATATACCTCGAAAACTACGCTTCTGATAAAAAAATATCATAGAACATAAATTGTAGGAAACATAATTCTCTACAAAAAATGTCTCTTAACATTTTGCCATAGCTCGCTTCGTTTCCGAGATATTTGCAGATTCAGTTCAAAGGAACGGGCCCGCCGGACATATTTCGAGATATTTCTTCTTCTTGTTGTTCTTCTTCTGCACAGCTAAGCTGGAAGTGGCATTTGCAGCTCGCAATAGTGCAGAGTTATCTCAAAGAAAGGGGCCACGGTGTTTCTGTATCTCTATTATGGTGGTGCGGCTTCGGAACTTTTAAATATCTTGATATCTCTCGAGAACTACGCATCTGATCAAAAAATATCATAGAACATAAAAAGTAGGAAACTTAATTCTCTACAAAAAAGGTCTCTTAACATTTTGCCATAGCTCGCTTCGTTTCCGAGATATTTGCAGATTTATCTCAAGGGAAGGGGCCTGACGGACATATTTCGAGATATTTCTTCTTCTTGTTGTTCTTCTTCTGCACAGCTAAGCTGGAAGTGGCATTTGCGGCTCGCACTAGTGCGGAGTTATCTCAAAGAAAGGGGCCACGGTGTTTCTGAATCTCTATTATATTGGTGCGGCTTCGGAACTTTTAAATATCTCGATATACCTCGAAAACTACGCTTCTGATCAAAAAATATCATAGAACATAAAAAGTAGGAAACTTAATTCTCTACAAAAAAGGTCTCTTAACATTTTGCCATAGCTCGCTTCGTTTCCGAGATATTTGCAGATTCAGCTCAAAGGAACGGGCCTGACGGACATATTTCGAGATATTTCTTCTTCTTGTTGTTCTTCTTCTGCACAGCTAAGCTGGAAGTGGCATTTGCAGCTCGCAATAGTGCAGAGTTATCTCAAAGAAAGGGGCCACGGTGTTTCTGTATCTCTATTATGTTGGTGCGGCTTCGGAACTTTTAAATATCTTGATATACCTCGAAAACTACGCTTCTGATCAAAAAATATCATAGAACATAAATTGTAGGAAACATAATTCTCTACAAAAAAGGTCTCTTAACATTTTGCCATAGCTCGCTTCGTTTCCGAGATATTTGCAGATATATCTCAAGGGAAGGGGCCTGACGGACATATTTCGAGATATTTCTTCTTCTTGTTGTTCTTCTTCTGCACAGCTAAGCTGGAAGTGGCATTTACAGCTCGCAATAGTGCAGAGTTATCTCAAAGAAAGGGGCCACGGTGTTTCTGTATCTCTATTATGTTGGTGCGGCTTCGGATCTTTTAAATATCTTGATATATCTCGAGAACTACGCATCTGATCAAAAAATATCATAGAACATAAAAAGTAGGAAACTTAATTCTCTACAAAAAAGGTCTCTTAACATTTTGCCATAGCTCGCTTCGTTTCCGAGATATTTGCAGATTTATCTCAAGGGAAGGGGCCTGACGGACATATTTCGAGATATTTCTTCTTCTTGTTGTTCTTCTTCTGCACAGCTAAGCTGGAAGTGGCATTTGCGGCTCGCACTAGTGCGGAGTTATCTCAAAGAAAGGGGCCACGGTGTTTCTGAATCTCTATTATGTTGGTGCGGCTTCGGAACTTTTAAATATCTCGATATACCTCGAAAACTACGCTTCTGATCAAAAAATATCATAGAACATAAATTGTAGGAAACATAATTCTCTACAAAAAACGTCTCTTAACATTTTGCCATAGCTCGCTTCGTTTCCGAGATATTTGCAGATTCAGCTCAAAGGAACGGGCCTGACGGACATATTTCGAGATATTTCTTCTTCTTGTTGTTCGTCTTCTGCACAGCTAAGCTGGAAGTGGCATTTGCAGCTCGCAATAGTGCAGAGTTATCTCAAAGAAAGGGGCCACGGTGTTTCTGTATCTCTATTATGTTGGTGCGGCTTCGGAACTTTTAAATATCTTGGTATATCTCGAGAACTACGCATCTTATCAAAAAATATCATAGAACATAAAAAGTAGGAAACTTAATTCTCTACAAAAAAGGTCTCTTAACATTTTGCCATAGCTCGCTTCGTTTCCGAGATATTTGCAGATTTATCTCAAGGGAAGGGGCCTGACGGACATATTTCGAGATATTTCTTCTTCTTGTTGTTCTTCTTCTGCACAGCTAAGCTGGAAGTGGCATTTGCGGCTCGCACTAGTGCGGAGTTATCTCAAAGAAAGGGGCCACGGTGTTTCTGAATCTCTATTATGTTGGTGCGGCTTCGGAACTTTTAAATATCTCGATATACCTCGAAAACTACGCTTCTGATAAAAAAATATCATAGAACATAAATTGTAGGAAACATAATTCTCTACAAAAAATGTCTCTTAACATTTTGCCATAGCTCGCTTCGTTTCCGAGATATTTGCAGATTCAGTTCAAAGGAACGGGCCCGCCGGACATATTTCGAGATATTTCTTCTTCTTGTTGTTCTTCTTCTGCACAGCTAAGCTGGAAGTGGCATTTGCAGCTCGCAATAGTGCAGAGTTATCTCAAAGAAAGGGGCCACGGTGTTTCTGTATCTCTATTATGGTGGTGCGGCTTCGGAACTTTTAAATATCTTGATATCTCTCGAGAACTACGCATCTGATCAAAAAATATCATAGAACATAAAAAGTAGGAAACTTAATTCTCTACAAAAAAGGTCTCTTAACATTTTGCCATAGCTCGCTTCGTTTCCGAGATATTTGCAGATTTATCTCAAGGGAAGGGGCCTGACGGACATATTTCGAGATATTTCTTCTTCTTGTTGTTCTTCTTCTGCACAGCTAAGCTGGAAGTGGCATTTGCGGCTCGCACTAGTGCGGAGTTATCTCAAAGAAAGGGGCCACGGTGTTTCTGAATCTCTATTATATTGGTGCGGCTTCGGAACTTTTAAATATCTCGATATACCTCGAAAACTACGCTTCTGATCAAAAAATATCATAGAACATAAAAAGTAGGAAACTTAATTCTCTACAAAAAAGGTCTCTTAACATTTTGCCATAGCTCGCTTCGTTTCCGAGATATTTGCAGATTTATCTCAAGGGAAGGGGCCTGACGGACATATTTCGAGATACTTCTTCTTCTTGTTGTTCTTCTTCTGCACAGCTAAGCTGGAAGTGGCATTTGCAGCTCGCAATAGTGCAGAGTTATCTCAAAGAGAGGGGCCACGGTGTTTCTGTATCTCTATTATGTTGGTGCGGCTTCAGAACTTTTAAATATCTTGATATATCTCGAGAACTACGCATCTGATCAAAAAATATCATAGAAGATAAAAAGTAGGAAACTTAATTCTCTACAAAAAAGGTCTCTTAACATTTTGCCATAGCTCGCTTCGTTTCCGAGATATTTGCAGATTTATCTCAAGGGAAGGGGCCTGACGGACATATTTCGAGATATTTCTTCTTCTTGTTGTTCTTCTTCTGCACAGCTAAGCTGGAAGTGGCATTTGCAGCTCGCAATAGTGCAGAGTTATCTCAAAGAAAGGGGCCACGGTGTTTCTGTATCTCTATTATGTTGGTGCGCCTTCGGCTCTTTTAAATATCTTGATATAACTCGAGAACTGCGCATCTGATCAAAAAATATCATAGAACATAAAAAGTAGGAAACTTAATTCTCTACAAAAAAGGTCTCTTAACATTTTGCCATAGCTCGCTTCGTTTCCGAGATATTGGCAGATTTATCTCAAGGGAAGGGGCCTGACGGACATATTTCGAGATATTTCTTCTTCTTGTTGTTCTTCTTCTGCACAGCTAAGCTGGAAGTGGCATTTGCGGCTCGCACTAGTGCGGAGTTATCTCAAAGAAAGGGGCCACGGTGTTTCTGAATCTCTATTATGTTGGTGCGGCTTCGGAACTTTTAAATATCTCGATATACCTCGAAAACTACGCTTCTGATCAAAAAATATCATAGAACATAAATTGTAGGAAACATAATTCTCTACAAAAAACGTCTCTTAACATTTTGCCATAGCTCGCTTCGTTTCCGAGATATTTGCAGATTCAGCTCAAAGGAACGGGCCTGACGGACATATTTCGAGATATTTCTTCTTCTTGTTGTTCTTCTTCTGCACAGCTAAGCTGGAAGTGGCATTTGCAGCTCGCAATAGTGCAGAGTTATCTCAAAGAAAGGGGCCACGGTGTTTCTGTATCTCTATTATGTTGGTGCGGCTTCGGAACTTTTAAATATCTTGATATACCTCGAAAACTACGCTTCTGATCAAAAAATATCATAGAACATAAATTGTAGGAAACATAATTCTCTACAAAAAAGGTCTCTTAACATTTTGCCATAGCTCGCTTCGTTTCCGAGATATTTGCAGATATATCTCAAGGGAAGGGGCCTGACGGACATATTTCGAGATATTTCTTCTTCTTGTTGTTCTTCTTCTGCACAGCTAAGCTGGAAGTGGCATTTACAGCTCGCAATAGTGCAGAGTTATCTCAAAGAAAGGGGCCACGGTGTTTCTGTATCTCTATTATGTTGGTGCGGCTTCGGATCTTTTAAATATCTTGATATATCTCGAGAACTACGCATCTGATCAAAAAATATCATAGAACATAAAAAGTAGGAAACTTAATTCTCTACAAAAAAGGTCTCTTAACATTTTGCCATAGCTCTCTTCGTTTCCGAGATATTTGCAGATTTATCTCAACGGAAGGGGCCTGACGGACATATTTCGAGATATTTCTTCTTCTTGTTGTTCTTCTTCTGCACAGCTAAGCTGGAAGTGGCATTTGCAGCTCGCAATAGTGCAGAGTTATCTCAAAGAAAGGGGCCACGGTGTTTCTGTATCTCTATTATGTTGGTGCGGCTTCGGAACTTTTAAATATCTTGATATATCTCGAGAACTACGCATCTGATCAAAAAATATCATAGAACATAAAAAGTAGGAAACTTAATTCTCTACAAAAAAGGTCTCTTAACATTTTGCCATAGCTCGCTTCGTTTCCGAGATATTTGCAGATTTATCTGAAGGGAAGGGGCCTGACGGAAATATTTCGAGATATTTCTTCTTCTTGTTGTTCTTCTTCTGCACAGCTAAACTGGAAGTGGCATTTGCAGCACGCAATAGTGCAGAGTTATCTCAAAGAAAGGGGCCACGGTGTTTCTGTATCTCTATTATGTTGGTGCGGCTTCGGATCTTTTAAATATCTTGATATATCTCGAGAACTACGCATCTGATCAAAAAATATCATAGAACATAAAAAGTAGGAAACTTAATTCTCTACAAAAAAGGTCTCTTAACATTTTGCCATAGCTCTCTTCGTTTCCGAGATATTTGCAGATTTATCTCAAGGGAAGGGGCCTGACGGACATATTTCGAGATATTTCTTCTTCTTGTTGTTCTTCTTCTGCACAGCTAAGCTGGAAGTGGCATTTGCAGCTCGCAATAGTGCAGAGTTATCTGAAAGAAAGGGGCCACGGTGTTTCTGTATCTCTATTATGTTGGTGCGGCTTCGGATCTTTTAAATATCTTGATATATCTCGAGAACTACGCATCTGATCAAAAAATATCATAGAACATAAAAAGTAGGAAACTTAATTCTCTACAAAAAAGGTCTCTTAACATTTTGCCATAGCTCTCTTCGTTTCCGAGATATTTGCAGATTTATCTCAAGGGAAGGGGCCTGACGGACATATTTCGAGATATTTCTTCTTCTTGTTGTTCTTCTTCTGCACAGCTAAGCTGGAAGTGGCATTTGCAGCTCGCAATAGTGCAGAGTTATCTGAAAGAAAGGGGCCACGGTGTTTCTGTATCTCTATTATGTTGGTGCGGCTTCGGAACTTTTAAATATCTTGATATATCTCGAGAACTACGCATCTGATCAAAAAATATCATAGAACATAAAAAGTAGGAAACTTAATTCTCTACAAAAAAGGTCTCTTAACATTTTGCCATAGCTCTCTTCGTTTCCGAGATATTTGCAGATTTATCTCAAGGGACGGGGCCTGACGGACATATTTCGAGATATTTCTTCTTCTTGTTGTTCTTCTTCTGCACAGCTAAGCTGGAAGTGGCATTTCCGGCTCGCACTAGTGCAGAGTTATCTCAAAGAATGGGGCCACGGTGTTTCTGTATCTCTATTATGTTGGTGCGGCTTCGGAACTTTTAAATATCTCGATATATCTCGAGAACTACGCTTCTGATCAAAAAATATCATAGAACGAAAATTGTAGGAAACATAATTCTCTACAAAAAAGGTTTCTTAACGTTTTGCCATAGCTCGCTTCGTTTCCGAGATATTTGCAGATTTATCTCAAAGGAAGGGGCCTGACGGACATATTTCGAGATATTTCTTCTTCTTGTTGTTCTTCTTCTGCACAGCTAAGCTGGAAGTGGCATTTGCAGCTCGCAATAGTGCAGAGTTATCTCAAAGAAAGGGGCCACGGTGTTTCTGTATCTCTATTATGTTGGTGCGGCTTCGGAACTTTTAAATATCTTGATATATCTCGAGAACTACGCATCTGATCAAAAAATATCATAGAACATAAAAAGTAGCAAACTTAATTCCCTACAAAAAAGGTCCCTTAACATTTTGCCATAGCTCTCTTCGTTTCCGATATATTTGCAGATTTAGCTCAAGGGAAGGGGCCTGACGGACATATTCCGAGATATTTCTTCTTCTTGTTGTTCTTGTTCTTCACAGCTAAGCTGGAAGTGGCATTTGCAGCTCGCAATAGTGCAGAGTTATCTCAAAGAAAGGGGCCACGGTGTTTCTGTATCTCTATTATGTTGGTGCGGCTTCGGATCTTTTAAATATCTTGATATATCTCGAGAACTACGCATCTGATCAACAAATATCATAGAACATAAAAAGTAGGAAACTTAATTCTCTACAAAAAAGGTCTCTTAACATTTTGCCATAGCTCTCTTCGTTTCCGAGATATTTGCAGATTTATCTCAAGGGAAGGGGCCTGACGGACATATTTCGAGATATTTCTTCTTCTTGTTGTTCTTCTTCTGCACAGCTAAGCTGGAAGTGGCATTTGCAGCTCGCAATAGTGCAGAGTTATCTCAAAGAAAGGGGCCACGGTGTTTCTGTATCTCTATTATGTTGGTGCGGCTTCGGAACTTTTAAATATCTTGATATATCTCGAGAACTACGCATCTGATCAAAAAATATCATAGAACATAAAAAGTAGGAAACTTAATTCTCTACAAAAAAGGTCTCTTAACATTTTGCCATAGCTCGCTTCGTTTCCGAGATATTTGCAGATTTATCTGAAGGGAAGGGGCCTGACGGAAATATTTCGAAATATTTCTTATTCTTGTTGTTCTTCTTCTGCACAGCTAAGCTGGAAGTGGCATTTGCAGCTCGCACTAGTGCAGAGTTATCTCAAAGAAAGGGGCCACGGTGTTTCTGTATCTCTATTATGTTGGTGCGGCTTCGGAACTTTTAAATATCTTGATATATCTCGAGAACTACGCATCTGATCAAAAAATATCATAGAACATAAAAAGTAGGAAACTTAATTCTCTACAAAAAAGGTCTCTTATCATTTTGCCATAGCTCGCTTCGTTTCCGAGATATTTGCAGATTTATCTCAAGGGAAGGGGCCTGACGGACATATTTCGAGATATTTCTTCTTCTTGTTGTTCTTCTTCTGCACAGCTAAACTGGAAGTGGCATTTGCAGCACGCAATAGTGCAGAGTTATCTCAAAGAAAGGGGCCACGGTGTTTCTGTATCTCTATTATGTTGGTGCGGCTTCGGATCTTTTAAATATCTTGATATATCTCGAGAACTACGCATCTGATCAAAAAATATCATAGAACATAAAAAGTAGGAAACTTAATTCTCTACAAAAAAGGTCTCTTAACATTTTGCCATAGCTCTCTTCGTTTCCGAGATATTTGCAGATTTATCTCAAGGGAAGGGGCCTGACGGACATATTTCGAGATATTTCTTCTTCTTGTTGTTCTTCTTCTGCACAGCTAAGCTGGAAGTGGCATTTGCAGCTCGCAATAGTGCAGAGTTATCTGAAAGAAAGGGGCCACGGTGTTTCTGTATCTCTATTATGTTGGTGCGGCTTCGGAACTTTTAAATATCTTGATATATCTCGAGAACTACGCATCTGATCAAAAAATATCATAGAACATAAAAAGTAGGAAACTTAATTTTCTACAAAAAAGGTCTCTTAACATTTTGCCGTAGCTCGCTCCGTTTCCGAGATATTTGCAGATTTATCTCAAGGGAAGGGGCCTGACGGACATATTTCGAAATATTTCTTATTCTTGTTGTTCTTCTTCTGCACAGCTAAGCTGGAAGTGGCATTTGCAGCTCGCACTAGTGCAGAGTTATCTCAAAGAAAGGGGCCACGGTGTTTCTGTATCTCTATTATGTTGGTGCGGCTTCGGAACTTTTAAATATCTTGATATATCTCGAGAACTACGCATCTGATCAAAAAATATCATAGAACATAAAAAGTAGGAAACTTAATTCTCTACAAAAAAGGTCTCTTATCATTTTGCCATAGCTCGCTTCGTTTCCGAGATATTTGCAGATTTATCTCAAGGGAAGGGGCCTGACGGACATATTTCGAGATATTTCTTCTTCTTGTTGTTCTTCTTCTGCACAGCTAAGCTGGAAGTGGCATTTCCGGCTCGCACTAGTGCAGAGTTATCTCAAAGAAAGGGGCCACGGTGTTTCTGTATCTCTATTATGTTGGTGCGGCTTCGGAACTTTTAAATATCTCGATATATCTCGAAAACTACGCTTCTGATCAAAAAATATCATAGAACATCAATTGTAGGAAACATAATCCTCTACAAAAAACGTCTCTTAACATTTTGCCATAGCTCGCTTCGTTTCCGAGATATTTGCAGATTCAGCTCAAAGGAACGGGCCTGACGGACATATTTCGAGATATTTCTTCTTCTTGTTGTTCTTCCTCTGCACACCTAAGCTGGAAGTGGCATTTGCAGCTCGCAATAGTACAGAGTTATCTCAAAGAAAGGGGCCACGGAGTTTCTGTATCTCTATTATGTTGGTGCGGCTTCGGAACTTTTAAATATCTTGATATATCTCGAGAACTACGCATCTGATCAAAAAATATCATAGAACATAAAAAGTAGGAAACTTAATTCTCTACAAAAAAGGTCTCTCAACATTTTCTCATAGCTCGCTTCGTTTCCGAGATATTTGCAGATTTATCTCACGGGAAGGGGCCTGACGGACATATTTCGAGATATTTCTTCTTCTTGTTGTTCTTCTTCTGCACAGCTAAGCTGGAAGTGGCATTTCCGGCTCGCACTAGTGCAGAGTTATCTCAAAGAAAGGGGCCACGGTGTTTCTGTATCTCTATTATGTTGGTGCGGCTTCGGAACTTTTAAATATCTTGATATACCTCGAAAACTACGCTTCTGATCAAAAAATATCATAGAACATAAATTGTAGGAAACATAATTCTCTACAAAAAAGGTCTCTTAACATTTTGCCATAGCTCGCTTCGTTTCCGAGATATTTGCAGATATATCTCAAGGGAAGGGGCCTGACGGACATATTTCGAGATATTTCTTCTTCTTGTTGTTCTTCTTCTGCACAGCTAAGCTGGAAGTGGCATTTACAGCTCGCAATAGTGCAGAGTTATCTCAAAGAAAGGGGCCACGGTGTTTCTGTATCTCTATTATGTTGGTGCGGCTTCGGATCTTTTAAATATCTTGATATATCTCGAGAACTACGCATCTGATCAAAAAATATCATAGAACATAAAAAGTAGGAAACTTAATTCTCTACAAAAAAGGTCTCTTAACATTTTGCCATAGCTCTCTTCGTTTCCGAGATATTTGCAGATTTATCTCAAGGGAAGGGGCCTGACGGACATATTTCGAGATATTTCTTCTTCTTGTTGTTCTTCTTCTGCACAGCTAAGCTGGAAGTGGCATTTGCAGCTCGCAATAGTGCAGAGTTATCTCAAAGAAAGGGGCCACGGTGTTTCTGTATCTCTATTATGTTGGTGCGGCTTCGGAACTTTTAAATATCTTGATATATCTCGAGAACTACGCATCTGATCAAAAAATATCATAGAACATAAAAAGTAGGAAACTTAATTCTCTACAAAAAAGGTCGCTTAACATTTTGCCATAGCTCGCTTCGTTTCCGAGATATTTGCAGATTTATCTGAAGGGAAGGGGCCTGACGGAAATATTTCGAGATATTTCTTCTTCTTGTTGTTCTTCTGCACAGCTAAACTGGAAGTGGCATTTGCAGCACGCAATAGTGCAGAGTTATCTCAAAGAAAGGGGCCACGGTGTTTCTGTATCTCTATTATGTTGGTGCGGCTTCGGATCTTTTAAATATCTTGATATATCTCGAGAACTACGCATCTGATCAAAAAATATCATAGAACATAAAAAGTAGGAAACTTAATTCTCTACAAAAAAGGTCTCTTAACATTTTGCCATAGCTCTCTTCGTTTCCGAGATATTTGCAGATTTATCTCAAGGGAAGGGGCCTGACGGACATATTTCGAGATATTTCTTCCTCTTGTTGTTCTTCTTCTGCACAGCTAAGCTGGAAGTGGCATTTGCAGCTCGCAATAGTGCAGAGTTATCTCAAAGAAAGGGGCCACGGTGTTTCTGTATCTCTATTATGTTGGTGCGGCTTCGGAACTTTTAAATATCTCGATATATCTCGAAAACTACGCTTCCGATCAAAAAATATCATAGAACATAAATTGTAGGAAACATAATCCTCTACAAAAAACGTCTCTTAACATTTTGCCATAGCTCGCTTCGTTTCCGAGATATTTGCAGATTCAGCTCAAAGGAACGTGCCTGACGGACATATTTCGAGATATTTCTTCTTCTTGTTGTTCTTCCTCTGCACAGCTAAGCTGGAAGTGGCATTTGCAGCTCGCAATAGTGCAGAGTTATCTCAAAGAAAGGGGCCACGGAGTTTCTGTATCTCTATTATGTTGGTGCGGCTTCGGAACTTTTAAATATCTTGATATATCTCGAGAACTACGCATCTGATCAAAAAATATCATAGAACATAAAAAGTAGGAAACTTAATTCTCTACAAAAAAGGTCGCTTAACATTTTGCCATAGCTCTCTTCGTTTCCGATATATTTGCAGATTTATCTCAAGGGAAGGGGCCTGACGGACATATTTCGAGATATTTCTTCTTCTTGTTGTTCTTCTTCTGCACAGCTAAGCTGGAAGTGGCATTTGCAGCTCGCAATAGTGCAGAGTTATCTCAAAGAAAGGGGCCACGGTGTTTCTGTATCTCTATTATGTTGGTGCGGCTCGGAACTTTTAAATATCTTGATATATCTCGAGAACTACGCGTCTGATCAAAAAATATCATAGAACATAAAAAGTAGGAAACATAATTCTCTACAAAAAAGGTCTCTTAACATTTTCCCATAGCTGGCATCGTTTCCGAGATGTTTGCAGATTTAGCTCAAGGGAAGGGGCCTGACGGACATATTCTGAGATATTTCTTCTTCTTGTTGCTCTTCTTCTTCACACCTAAGCTGGAAGTGGCATTTGCAGCTCGCAATAGTGCAGAGTTATCTCAAAGAAAGGGGCCACGGTGTTTCTGTATCTCTATTATGTTGGTGCGGCTTCGGAACTTTTAAACATCTCGATATATCTCGAAAACTACGCTTCTGATCAAAAAATATCATAGAACATAAATTGTAGGAAACATAATTCTCTACAAAAAACGTCTCTTAACATTTTGCCATAGCTCGCTTCGTTTCCGAGATATTTGCAGATTCAGCTCAAAGGAACGGGCCTGACGGACATATTTCGAGATATTTCTTCTTCTTGTTGTTCTTCCTCTGCACAGCTAAGCTGGAAGTGGCATTTGCAGCTCGCAATAGTGCAGAGTTATCTCAAAGAAAGGGGCCACGGTGTTTCTGTATCTCTATTATGTTGGTGCGGCTTCGGAACTTTCAAATATCTTGATATATCTCGAGAACTACGCATCTGATCAAAAAATATCATAGAACATAAAAAGTAGGAAACTTAATTCTCTACAAAAAAAGTCTCTTAACATTTTGCCATAGCTCTCTTCGTTTCCGAGATATTTACAGATTTATCTCAAGGGAAGGGGCCTGACGGACATATTTCGAGATATTTCTTCTTCTTGTTGTTCTTCTTCTGCACAGCTAAGCTGGAAGTGGCATTTGCAGCTCGCAATAGTGCAGAGTTATCTCAAAGAAAGGGGCCACGGTGTTTCTGTATCTCTATTATGTTGGTGCGGCTTCGGAACTTTTAAATATCTTGATATATCTCGAGAACTACGCGTCTGATCAAAAAATATCATAGAACATAAAAAGTAGGAAACATAATTCTCTACAAAAAAGGTCTCTTAACATTTTCCCATAGCTGGCATCGTTTCCGAGATGTTTGCAGATTTAGCTCAAGGGAAGGGGCCTGACGGACATATTCTGAGATATTTCTTCTTCTTGTTGCTCTTCTTCTTCACAGCTAAGCTGGAAGTGGCATTTGCAGCTCGCAATAGTGCAGAGTTATCTCAAAGAAAGGGGCCACGGTGTTTCTGTATCTCTATTATGTTGGTGCGGCTTCGGAACTTTTAAACATCTCGATATATCTCGAAAACTACGCTTCTGATCAAAAAATATCATAGAACATAAATTGTAGGAAACATAATTCTCTACAAAAAACGTCTCTTAACATTTTGCCATAGCTCGCTTCGTTTCCGAGATATTTGCAGATTCAGCTCAAAGGAACGGGCCTGACGGACATATTTCGAGATATTTCTTCTTCTTGTTGTTCTTCCTCTGCACAGCTAAGCTGGAAGTGGCATTTGCAGCTCGCAATAGTGCAGAGTTATCTCAAAGAAAGGGGCCACGGTGTTTCTGTATCTCTATTATGTTGGTGCGGCTTCGGAACTTTCAAATATCTTGATATATCTCGAGAACTACGCATCTGATCAAAAAATATCATAGAACATAAAAAGTAGGAAACTTAATTCTCTACAAAAAAAGTCTCTTAACATTTTGCCATAGCTCTCTTCGTTGCCGAGATATTTACAGATTTATCTCAAGGGAAGGGGCCTGACGGACATATTTCGAGATATTTCTTCTTCTTGTTGTTCTTCTTCTGCACAGCTAAGCTGGAAGTGGCATTTGCAGCTCGCAATAGTGCAGAGTTATCTCAAAGAGAGGGGCCACGGTGTTTCTGTATCTCTATTATGTTGGTGCGGCTTCGGAACTTTTAAATATCTTGATATATCTCGAGAACTACGCATCTGATCAAAAAATATCATAGAACATAAAAAGTAGGAAACTTAATTCTCTACAAAAAAGGTCGCTTAACATTTTGCCATAGCTCTCTTCGTTTCCGATATATTTGCAGATTTATCTCAAGGGAAGGGGCCTGACGGACATATTTCGAGATATTTCTTCTTCTTGTTGTTCTTCTTCTGCACAGCTAAGCTGGAAGTGGCATTTGCAGCTCGCAATAGTGCAGAGTTATCTCAAAGAAAGGGGCCACGGTGTTTCTGTATCTCTATTATGTTGGTGCGGCTTCGGAACTTTTAAATATCTTGATATATCTCGAGAACTACGCGTCTGATCAAAAAATATCATAGAACATAAAAAGTAGGAAACATAATTCTCTACAAAAAAGGTCTCTTAACATTTTCCCATAGCTGGCATCGTTTCCGAGATGTTTGCAGATTTAGCTCAAGGGAAGGGGCCTGACGGACATATTCTGAGATATTTCTTCTTCTTGTTGTTCTTCTTCTTCACAGCTAAGCTGGAAGTGGCATTTGCAGCTCGCAATAGTGCAGAGTTATCTCAAAGAAAGGGGCCACGGTGTTTCTGTATCTCTATTATGTTGGTGCGGCTTCGGAACTTTTAAATATCTCGATATATCTCGAGAACTACGCATCTGATCAAAAAATATCATAGAACATAAAAAGTAGGAATCCTAATTCTCTACAAATAAGGTCTGTTAACATTTTGCCGTAGCTCGCTTCGTTTCCGAGATATTTGCAGATTTATCTCAAGGGAAGGGGCCTGACGGACATATTTCGAGATATTTCTTCTTCTTGTTGTTCTTCTTCTGCATAGCTAAGCTGGAAGTGGCACTTGCAGCTCGCAATAGTGCAGAGTTATCTCAAAGAAAGGGGCCACGGTGTTTCTGTATCTCTATTATGTTGGTGCGGCTTCGGAACTTTTAAATATCTTGATATATCTCGAGACCTACGCATCTGATCAAAAAATATCATAGAAGATAAAAAGTAGCAAACTTAATTCTCTACAAAAAAGGTCTCTTAACATTTTGCCTTAGCTCGCTTCGTTTCCGAGATATTTGCAGATTTATCTCAAGGGAAGGGGCCTGACGGACATATTTCGAGATATTTCTTCTTCTTGTTGTTCTTCTTCTGCACAGCTGAGCTGGAAGTGGCATTTGCAGCGCGCAATAGTGCAGAGTTATCTCAAAGAAAGAGGCCACGGTGTTTCTGTATCTCTATTATGTTGGTGCGGCTTCGGAACTTTTAAATATCTTGATATATCTCGAGAACTACGCATCTGATCAAAAAATATCATAGAACATAAATTGTAGGAAACATAATTCTCTACAAAAAACGTCTCTTAACATTTTGCCATAGCTTGCTTCGTTTCCGAGATATTTGCAGATTCAGCTCAAAGGAACGGGCCTGACGGACATATTTCGAGATATTTCTTCTTCTTGTTGTTCTTCTTCTGCACAGCTAAGCTGGAAGTGGCATTTGCAGCTCGCAATAGTGCAGTGTTATCTCAAAGAAAGGGGCCACGGTGTTTCTGTATCTCTATTATGTTGGTGCGGCTTCGGAACTTTTAAATATCTCGATATATCTCGAGAACTACGCATCTGATCAAAAAATATCATAGAACATAAAAAGTAGGAAACTTAATTCTCTACAAATAAGGTCTGTTAACATTTTGCCGTAGCTCGCTTCGTTTCCGAGATATTTGCAGATTTATCTCAAGGGAAGGGGCCTGACGGACATATTTCGAGATATTTCTTCTTCTTGTTGTTCTTCTTCTGCATAGCTAAGCTGGAAGTGGCACTTGCAGCTCGCAATAGTGCGGAGTTATCTCAAAGAAAGGGGCCACGGTGTTTCTGTATCTCTATTATGTTGGTGCGGCTTCGGAACTTTTAAATATCTTGATATATCTCGAGAACTACGCATCTGATCAAAAAATATCATAGAACAAAAAAAGTAGGAAACTTAATTCTCTACAAAAAAGGTCTCTTAACATTTTGCCATAGCTCGCTTCGTTTCCGAGATATTTGCAGATTTATCTCAAGGGAAGGGGCCTGACGGACATATTTCGAGATATTTCTTCTTCTTGTTGTTCTTCTTCTGCACAGCTAAGCTGGAAGTGGCATTTCCGGGTCGCACTAGTGCAGAGTTATCTCAAAGAAAGGGGCCACGGTGTTTCTGTATCTCTATTATGTTGGTGCGGCTTCGGAACTTTTAAATATCTCGATATATCTCGAAAACTACGCTTCTGATCAAAAAATATCATAGAACATAAATTGAAGGAAACATAATCCTCTACAAAAAACGTCTCTTAACATTTTGCCATAGCTCGCTTCGTTTCCGAGATATTTGCAGATTCAGCTCAAAGGAACGTGCCTGACGGACATATTTCGAGATATTTCTTCTTCTTGTTGTTCTTCCTCTGCACAGCTAAGCTGGAAGTGGCATTTGCAGCTCGCAATAGTGCAGAGTTATATCAAAGAAAGGGGCCACGGAGTTTCTGTATCTCTATTATGTTGGTGCGGCTTCGGAACTTTTAAATATCTTGATATATCTCGAGAACTACGCATCTGATCAAAAAATATCATAGAACATAAAAAGTAGGAAACTTAATTCTCTACAAAAAAGGTCGCTTAACATTTTGCCATAGCTCTCTTCGTTTCCGATATATTTGCAGATTTATCTCAAGGGAAGGGGCCTGACGGACATATTTCGAGATATTTCTTCTTCTTGTTGTTCTTCTTCTGCACAGCTAAGCTGGAAGTGGCATTTGCAGCTCGCAATAGTGCAGAGTTATCTCAAAGAAAGGGGCCACGGTGTTTCTGTATCTCTATTATGTTGGTGCGGCTTCGGAACTTTTAAATATCTTGATATATCTCGAGAACTACGCGTCTGATCAAAAAATATCATAGAACATAAAAAGTAGGAAACATAATTCTCTACAAAAAAGGTCTCTTAACATTTTCCCATAGCTGGCATCGTTTCCGAGATGTTTGCAGATTTAGCTCAAGGGAAGGGGCCTGACGGACATATTCTGAGATATTTCTTCTTCTTGTTGTTCTTCTTCTTCACAGCTAAGCTGGAAGTGGCATTTGCAGCTCGCAATAGTGCAGAGTTATCTCAAAGAAAGGGGCCACGGTGTTTCTGTATCTCTATTATGTTGGTGCGGCTTCGGAACTTTTAAATATCTCGATATATCTCGAGAACTACGCATCTGATCAAAAAATATCATAGAACATAAAAAGTAGGAATCCTAATTCTCTACAAATAAGGTCTGTTAACATTTTGCCGTAGCTCGCTTCGTTTCCGAGATATTTGCAGATTTATCTCAAGGGAAGGGGCCTGACGGACATATTTCGAGATATTTCTTCTTCTTGTTGTTCTTCTTCTGCATAGCTAAGCTGGCAGTGGCACTTGCAGCTCGCTATAGTGCAGAGTTATCTCAAAGAAAGGGGCCACGGTGTTTCTGTATCTCTATTATGTTGGTGCGGCTTCGGAACTTTTAAATATCTTGATATATCTCGAGACCTACGCATCTGATCAAAAAATATTATAGAAGATAAAAAGTAGGAAACTTAATTCTCTACAAAAAAGGTCTCTTAACATTTTGCCATAGCTCGCTTCGTTTCGGAGATATTTGCAGATTTATCTCAAGGGAAGGGGCCTGACGGACATATTTCGAGATATTTCTTCTTCTTGTTGTTCTTCTTCTGCACAGCTAAGCTGGAAGTGGCATTTGCAGCGCGCAATAGTGCAGAGTTATCTCAAAGAAAGAGGCCACGGTGTTTCTGTATCTCTATTATGTTGGTGCGGCTTCGGAACTTTTAAATATCTCGATATATCTCGAAAACTACGCTTCTGATCAAAAAATATCATAGAACATAAAAAGTAGGAAACTTAATTCTCTACAAAAAAGGTCGTTTAACATTTTGCCATAGCTCTCTTCGTTTCCGATATATTTGCAGATTTATCTCAAGGGAAGGGGCCTGACGGACATATTTCGAGATATTTCTTCTTCTTGTTGTTCTTCTTCTGCACAGCTAAGCTGGAAGTGGCATTTGCAGCTCGCAATAGTGCAGAGTTATCTCAAAGAAAGGGGCCACGGTGTTTCTGTATCTCTATTATGTTGGTGCGGCTTCGGAACTTTTAAATATCTTGATATATCTCGAGAACTACGCGTCTGATCAAAAAATATCATAGAACATAAAAAGTAGGAAACATAATTCTCTACAAAAAAGGTCTCTTAACATTTTCCCATAGCTGGCATCGTTTCCGAGATGTTTGCAGATTTAGCTCAAGGGAAGGGGCCTGACGGACATATTCTGAGATATTTCTTCTTCTTGTTGTTCTTCTTCTTCACAGCTAAGCTGGAAGTGGCATTTGCAGCTCGCAATAGTGCAGAGTTATCTCAAAGAAAGGGGCCACGGTGTTTCTGTATCTCTATTATGTTGGTGCGGCTTCGGAACTTTTAAATATCTCGATATATCTCGAGAACTACGCATCTGATCAAAAATATCATAGAACATAAAAAGTAGGAATCCTAATTCTCTACAAATAAGGTCTGTTAACATTTTGCCGTAGCTCGCTTCGTTTCCGAGATATTTGCAGATTTATCTCAAGGGAAGGGGCCTGACGGACATATTTCGAGATATTTCTTCTTCTTGTTGTTCTTCTTCTGCATAGCTAAGCTGGAAGTGGCACTTGCAGCTCGCAATAGTGCAGAGTTATCTCAAAGAAAGGGGCCACGGTGTTTCTGTATCTCTATTATGTTGGTGCGGCTTCGGAACTTTTAAATATCTTGATATATCTCGAGACCTACGCATCTGATCAAAAAATATTATAGAAGATAAAAAGTAGGAAACTTAATTCTCTACAAAAAAGGTCTCTTAACATTTTGCCATAGCTCGCTTCGTTTCGGAGATATTTGCAGATTTATCTCAAGGGAAGGGGCCTGACGGACATATTTCGAGATATTTCTTCTTCTTGTTGTTCTTCTTCTGCACAGCTAAGCTGGAAGTGGCATTTGCAGCGCGCAATAGTGCAGAGTTATCTCAAAGAAAGGGGCCACGGTGTTTCTGTATCTCTATTATGTTGGTGCGGCTTCGGAACTTTTAAATATCTTGATATATCTCGAGAACTACGCATCTGATCAAAAAATATCATAGAACATAAATTGTAGGAAACATAATTCTCTACAAAAAACGTCTCTTAACATTTTGCCATAGCTTGCTTCGTTTCCGAGATATTTGCAGATTCAGCTCAAAGGAACGGGCCTGACGGACATATTTCGAGATATTTCTTCTTCTTGTTGTTCTTCTGCACAGCTAAGCTGAAAGTGGCGTTTGCGGCTCGCACTAGTGCAGAGTTATCTCAAAGAAAGGGGCCACGGTGTTTCTGTATCTCTATTATGTTGGTGCGGCTTCGGAACTTTTAAATATCTCGATATATCTCGAAAACTACGCTTCTGATCAAAAAATATCATAGAACATAAATTGTAGGAAACATAATTCTCTACAAAAAACGTCTCTTAACATTTTGCCATAGCTCGCTTCGTTTCCGAGATATTTGCAGATTCAGCTCAAAGGAACGGGCCTGACGGACATATTTCGAGATATTTCTTCTTCTTGTTGTTCTTCCTCTGCACAGCTAAGCTGGAAGTGGCATTTGCAGCTCGCAATAGTGCAGAGTTATCTCAAAGAAAGGGGCCACGGAGTTTCTGTATCTCTATTATGTTGGTGCGGCTTCGGAACTTTCAAATATCTTGATATATCTCGAGAACTACGCATCTGATCAAAAAATATCATAGAACATAAAAAGTAGGAAACTTAATTCTCTACAAAAAAGGTCTCTTAACATTTTGCCATAGCTCTCTTCGTTTCCGAGATATTTACAGATTTATCTCAAGGGAAGGGGCCTGACGGACATATTTCGAGATATTTCTTCTTCTTGTTGTTCTTCTTCTGCACAGCTAAGCTGGAAGTGGCATTTGCAGCTCGCAATTGTGCAGAGTTATCTCAAAGAGAGGGGCCACGGTGTTTCTGTATCTCTATTATGTTGGTGCGGCTTCGGAACTTTTAAATATCTTGATATATCTCGAGAACTACGCATCTGATCAAAAAATATCATAGAAGATAAAAAGTAGGAAACTTAATTCTCTACAAAAAAGGTCTCTTAACATTTTGCCATACCTCGCTTCGTTTCCGAGATATTTGCAGATTTATCTCAAGGGAAGGGGCCTGACGGACATATTTCGAGATATTTCTTCTTCTTGTTGTTCTTCTTCTGCACAGCTAAGCTGGAAGTGGCATTTGCAGCTCGCAATAGTGCAGAGTTATCTCAAAGAAAGGGGCCACGGTGTTTCTGTATCTCTATTATGTTGGTGCGGCTTCGGAACTTTTAAATATCTCGATATATCTCGAGAACTACGCATCTGATCAAAAAATATCATAGAACATAAAAAGTAGGAATCCTAATTCTCTACAAATAAGGTCTGTTAACATTTTGCCGTAGCTCGCTTCGTTTCCGAGATATTTGCAGATTTATCTCAAGGGAAGGGGCCTGACGGACATATTTCGAGATATTTCTTCTTCTTGTTGTTCTTCTTCTGCACAGCTAAGCTGGAAGTGGCATTTGCAGCGCGCAATAGTGCAGAGTTATCTCAAAGAAAGAGGCCACGGTGTTTCTGTATCTCTATTATGTTGGTGCGGCTTCGGAACTTTTAAATATCTTGATATATCTCGAGAACTACGCATCTGATCAAAAAATATCATAGAACATAAATTGTAGGAAACATAATTCTCTACAAAAAACGTCTCTTAACATTTTGCCATAGCTTGCTTCGTTTCCGAGATATTTGCAGATTCAGCTCAAAGGAACGGGCCTGACGGACATATTTCGAGATATTTCTTCTTCTTGTTGTTCTTCTGCACAGCTAAGCTGAAAGTGGCATTTGCGGCTCGCACTAGTGCAGAGTTATCTCAAAGAAAGGGGCCACGGTGTTTCTGTATCTCTATTATGTTGGTGCGGCTTCGGAACTTTCAAATATCTTGATATATCTCGAGAACTACGCATCTGATCAAAAAATATCATAGAACATAAAAAGTAGGAAACTTAATTCTCTACAAAAAAGGTCTCTTAACATTTTGCCATAGCTCTCTTCGTTTCCGAGATATTTACAGATTTATCTCAAGGGAAGGGGCCTGACGGACATATTTCGAGATATTTCTTCTTCTTGTTGTTCTTCTTCTGCACAGCTAAGCTGGAAGTGGCATTTGCAGCTCGGTATTGTGCAGAGTTATCTCAAAGAGAGGGGCCACGGTGTTTCTGTATCTCTATTATGTTGGTGCGGCTTCGGAACTTTTAAATATCTTGATATATCTCGAGAACTACGCATCTGATCAAAAAATATCATAGAAGATAAAAAGTAGGAAACTTAATTCTCTACAAAAAAGGTCTCTTAACATTTTGCCATACCTCGCTTCGTTTCCGAGATATTTGCAGATTTATCTCAAGGGAAGGGGCCTGACGGACATATTTCGAGATATTTCTTCTTCTTGTTGTTCTTCTTCTGCACAGCTAAGCTGGAAGTGGCATTTGCAGCTCGCAATAGTGCAGAGTTATCTCAAAGAAAGGGGCCACGGTGTTTCTGTATCTCTATTATGTTGGTGCAGCTTCGGAACTTTTAAATATCTTGATATATCTCGAGAACTACGCATCTGATCAAAAAATATCATAGAACATAAAAAGTAGAAAACTTAATTCTCTACAAAAAAGGTCTCTTAACATTTTGCCATAGCTCTCTTCGTTTCCGATATATTTGCAGATTTATCTCAAGGGAAGGGGCCTGACGTACATATTTCGAGATATTTCTTCTTCTTGTTGTTCTTCTTCTGCACAGCTAAGCTGGAAGTGGCATTTGCAGCTCGCAATAGTGCAGAGTTATCTCAAAGAAAGGGGCCACGGTGTTTCTGTATCTCTATTATGTTGGTGCGGCTTCGGAACTTTTAAATATCTTGATATATCTCGAGAACTACGCGTCTGATCAAAAAATATCATAGAACATAAAAAGTAGGAAACATAATTCTCTACAAAAAAGGTATCTTAACATTTTCCCATAGCTGGCATCGTTTCCGAGATGTTTGCAGATTTAGCTCAAGGGAAGGGGCCTGACGGACATATTCTGAGATATTTCTTCTTCTTGTTGTTCTTCTTCTTCACAGCTAAGCTGGAAGTGGCATTTGCAGCTCGCAATAGTGCAGAGTTATCTCAAAGAAAGGGGCCACGGTGTTTCTGTATGTCTATTATGTTGGTGCGGCTTCGGAACTTTTAAATATCTCGATATATCTCGAAAACTACGCATCTGATCAAAAAATATCATAGAACATAAAAAGTAGGAATCCTAATTCTCTACAAATAAGGTCTGTTAACATTTTGCCGTAGCTCGCTTCGTTTCCGAGATATTTGCAGATTTATCTCAAGGGAAGGGGCCTGACGGACATATTTCGAGATATTTCTTCTTCTTGTTGTTCTTCTTCTGCATAGCTAAGCTGGAAGTGGCACTTGCAGCTCGCAATAGTGCAGAGTTATCTCAAAGAAAGGGGCCACGGTGTTTCTGTATCTCTATTATGTTGGTGCGGCTTCGGAACTTTTAAATATCTTGATATATCTCGAGACCTACGCATCTGATCAAAAAATATCATAGAAGATAAAAAGTAGGAAACTTAATTCTCTACAAAAAAGGTCTCTTAACATTTTGCCATAGCTCGCTTCGTTTCCGAGATATTTGCAGATTTATCTCAAGGGAAGGGGCCTGACGGACATATTTCGAGATATTTCTTCTTCTTGTTGTTCTTCTTCTGCACAGCTAAGCTGGGAGTGGCATTTGCAGCGCGCAATAGTGCAGAGTTATCTCAAAGAAAGAGGCCACGGTGTTTCTGTATCTCTATTATGTTGGTGCGGCTTCGGAACTTTTAAATATCTTGATATATCTCGAGAACTACGCATCTGATCAAAAAATATCATAGAACATAAATTGTAGGAAACATAATTCTCTACAAAAAACGTCTCTTAACATTTTGCCATAGCTTGCTTCGTTTCCGAGAAATTTGCAGATTCAGCTCAAAGAAACGGGCCTGACGGACATATTTCGAGATATTTCTTCTTCTTGTTGTTCTTCTGCACAGCTAAGCTGAAAGTGGCATTTGCGGCTCGCACTAGTGCAGAGTTATCTCAAAGAAAGGGGCCACGGTGTTTCTGTATCTCTATTATGTTGGTGCGGCTTCGGAACTTTTAAATATCTCGATATATCTCGAAAACTACGCTTCTGATCAAAAAATATCATAGAACATAAATTGTAGGAAACATAATTCTCTACAAAAAACGTCTCTTAACATTTTGCCATAGCTCGCTTCGTTTCCGAGATATTTGCAGATTCAGCTCAAGGGAACGGGCCTGACGGACATATTTCGAGATATTTCTTCTTCTTGTTGTTCTTCCTCTGCACAGCTAAGCTGGAAGTGGCATTTGCAGCTCGCAATAGTGCAGAGTTATCTCAAAGAAAGGGGCCACGGAGTTTCTGTATCTCTATTATGTTGGTGCGGCTTCGGAACTTTTAAATATCTTGATATATCTCGAGAACTACGCATCTGATCAAAAAATATCATAGAACATAAATTGTAGGAAACATAATTCTCTACAAAAAACGTCTCTTAACATTTTGCCATAGCTTGCTTCGTTTCCGAGATATTTGCAGATTCAGCTCAAAGGAACGGGCCTGACGGACATATTTCGAGATATTTCTTCTTCTTGTTGTTCTTCTGCACAGCTAAGCTGAAAGTGGCATTTGCGGCTCGCACTAGTGCAGAGTTATCTCAAAGAAAGGGGCCACGGTGTTTCTGTATCTCTATTATGTTGGTGCGGCTTCGGAACTTTTAAATATCTTGATATATCTCGAGAACTACGCATCTGATCAAAAAATATCATAGAACATAAATTGTTGGAAACATAATTCTCTACAAAAAACGTCTCTTAACATTTTACCATAGCTTGCTTCGTTTCCGAGATATTTGCAGATTCAGCTCAAAGGAACGGGCCTGACGGACATATTTCGAGATATTTCTTCTTCTTGTTGTTCTTCTGCACAGCTAAGCTGAAAGTGGCATTTGCGGCTCGCACTAGTGCAGAGTTATCTCAAAGAAAGGGGCCAAGGTGTTTCTGTATCTCTATTATGTTGGTGCGGCTTCGGAACTTTTAAATATCTCGATATATCTCGAAAACTACGCTTCTGATCAAAAAATATCATAGAACATAAATTGTAGGAAACATAATTCTCCACAAAAAACGTCTCTTAACATTTTGCCATAGCTCGCTTCGTTCCCGAGATATTTGCAGATTCAGCTCAAAGGAACGGGCCTGACGGACATATTTCGAGATATTTCTTCTTCTTGTTGTTCTTCCTCTGCACAGCTAAGCTGGAAGTGGCATTTGCAGCTCGCAATAGTGCAGAGTTATCTCAAAGAAAGGGGCCACGGAGTTTCTGTATCTCTATTATGTTGGTGCGGCTTCGGAACTTTCAAATATCTTGATATATCTCGAGAACTACGCATCTGATCAAAAAATATCATAGAACATAAAAAGTAGGAAACTTAATTCTCTACAAAAAAGGTCTCTTAACATTTTGCCATAGCTCTCTTCGTTTCCGAGATATTTACAGATTTATCTCAAGGGAAGGGGCCTGACGGACATATTTCGAGATATTTCTTCTTCTTGTTGTTCTTCTTCTGCACAGCTAAGCTGGAAGTGGCATTTGCAGCTCGCAATTGTGCAGAGTTATCTCAAAGAGAGGGGCCACGGTGTTTCTGTATCTCTATTATGTTGGTGCGGCTTCGGAACTTTTAAATATCTTGATATATCTCGAGAACTACGCATCTGATCAAAAAATATCATAGAAGATAAAAAGTAGGAAACTTAATTCTCTACAAAAAAGGTCTCTTAACATTTTGCCATACCTCGCTTCGTTTCCGAGATATTTGCAGATTTATCTCAAGGGAAGGGGCCTGACGGACATATTTCGAGATATTTCTTCTTCTTGTTGTTCTTCTTCTGCACAGCTAAGCTGGAAGTGGCATTTGCAGCTCGCAATAGTGCAGAGTTATCTCAAAGAAAGGGGCCACGGTGTTTCTGTATCTCTATTATGTTGGTGCGGCTTCGGAACTTTTAAATATCTTGATATATCTCGAGAACTACGCGTCTGATCAAAAAATATCATAGAACATAAAAAGTAGGAAACATAATTCTCTACAAAAAAGGTCTCTTAACATTTTCCCATAGCTGGCATCGTTTCCGAGATGTTTGCAGATTTAGCTCAAGGGAAGGGGCCTGACGGACATATTCTGAGATATTTCTTCTTCTTGTTGTTCTTCTTCTTCACAGCTAAGCTGGAAGTGGCATTTGCAGCTCGCAATAGTGCAGAGTTATCTCAAAGAAAGGGGCCACGGTGTTTCTGTATCTCTATTATGTTGGTGCGGCTTCGGAACTTTTAAATATCTCGATATATCTCGAGAACTACGCATCTGATCAAAAAATATCATAGAACATAAAAAGTAGGAATCCTAATTCTCTACAAATAAGGTCTGTTAACATTTTGCCGTAGCTCGCTTCGTTTCCGAGATATTTGAAGATTTATCTCAAGGGAAGGGGCCTGACGGACATATTTCGAGATATTTCTTCTTCTTGTTGTTCTTCTTCTGCACAGCTAAGCTGGAAGTGGCATTTGCAGCGCGCAATAGTGCAGAGTTATCTCAAAGAAAGAGGCCACGGTGTTTCTGTATCTCTATTATGTTGGTGCGGCTTCGGAACTTTTAAATATCTTGATATATCTCGAGAACTACGCATCTGATCAAAAAATATCATAGAACATAAATTGTAGGAAACATAATTCTCTACAAAAAACGTCTCTTAACATTTTGCCATAGCTTGCTTCGTTTCCGAGATATTTGCAGATTCAGCTCAAAGGAACGGGCCTGACGGACATATTTCGAGATATTTCTTCTTCTTGTTGTTCTTCTGCACAGCTAAGCTGAAAGTGGCATTTGCGGCTCGCACTAGTGCAGAGTTATCTCAAAGAAAGGGGCCACGGTGTTTCTGTATCTCTATTATGTTGGTGCGGCTTCGGAACTTTTAAATATCTTGATATATCTCGAGAACTACGCATCTGATCAAAAAATATCATAGAACATAAATTGTAGGAAACATAATTCTCTACAAAAAACGTCTCTTAACATTTTGCCATAGCTTGCTTCGTTTCCGAGATATTTGCAGATTCAGCTCAAAGGAACGGGCCTGACGGACATATTTCGAGATATTTCTTCTTCTTGTTGTTCTTCTGCACAGCTAAGCTGAAAGTGGCATTTGCGGCTCGCACTAGTGCAGAGTTATCTCAAAGAAAGGGGCCACGGTGTTTCTGTATCTCTATTATGTTGGTGCGGCTTCGGAACTTTCAAATATCTTGATATATCTCGAGAACTACGCATCTGATCAAAAAATATCATAGAACATAAAAAGTAGGAAACTTAATTCTCTACAAAAAAGGTCTCTTAACATTTTGCCATAGCTCTCTTCGTTTCCGAGATATTTACAGATTTATCTCAAGGGAAGGGGCCTGACGGACATATTTCGAGATATTTCTTCTTCTTGTTGTTCTTCTTCTGCACAGCTAAGCTGGAAGTGGCATTTGCAGCTCGGTATTGTGCAGAGTTATCTCAAAGAGAGGGGCCACGGTGTTTCTGTATCTCTATTATGTTGGTGCGGCTTCGGAACTTTTAAATATCTTGATATATCTCGAGAACTACGCATCTGATCAAAAAATATCATAGTAGATAAAAAGTAGGAAACTTAATTCTCTACAAAAAAGGTCTCTTAACATTTTGCCATACCTCGCTTCGTTTCCGAGATATTTGCAGATTTATCTCAAGGGAAGGGGCCTGACGGACATATTTCGAGATATTTCTTCTTCTTGTTGTTCTTCTTCTGCACAGCTAAGCTGGAAGTGGCATTTGCAGCTCGCAATAGTGCAGAGTTATCTCAAAGAAAGGGGCCACGGTGTTTCTGTATCTCTATTATGTTGGTGCAGCTTCGGAACTTTTAAATATCTTGATATATCTCGAGAACTACGCATCTGATCAAAAAATATCATAGAACATAAAAAGTAGAAAACTTAATTCTCTACAAAAAAGGTCTCTTAACATTTTGCCATAGCTCTCTTCGTTTCCGATATATTTGCAGATTTATCTCAAGGGAAGGGGCCTGACGTACATATTTCGAGATATTTCTTCTTCTTGTTGTTCTTCTTCTGCACAGCTAAGCTGGAAGTGGCATTTGCAGCTCGCAATAGTGCAGAGTTATCTCAAAGAAAGGGGCCACGGTGTTTCTGTATCTCTATTATGTTGGTGCGGCTTCGGAACTTTTAAATATCTTGATATATCTCGACAACTACGCGTCTGATCAAAAAATATCATAGAACATAAAAAGTAGGAAACATAATTCTCTACAAAAAAGGTCTCTTAACATTTTCCCATAGCTGGCATCGTTTCCGAGATGTTTGCAGATTTAGCTCAAGGGAAGGGGCCTGACGGACATATTCTGAGATATTTCTTCTTCTTGTTGTTCTTCTTCTTCACAGCTAAGCTGGAAGTGGCATTTGCAGCTCGCAATAGTGCAGAGTTATCTCAAAGAAAGGGGCCACGGTGTTTCTGTATCTCTATTATGTTGGTGCGGCTTCGGAACTTTTAAATATCTCGATATATCTCGAAAACTACGCATCTGATCAAAAAATATCATAGAACATAAAAAGTAGGAATCCTAATTCTCTACAAATAAGGTCTGTTAACATTTTGCCGTAGCTCGCTTCGTTTCCGAGATATTTGCAGATTTATCTCAAGGGAAGGGGCCTGACGGACATATTTCGAGATATTTCTTCTTCTTGTTGTTCTTCTTCTGCATAGCTAAGCTGGAAGTGGCACTTGCAGCTCGCAATAGTGCAGAGTTATCTCAAAGAAAGGGGCCACGGTGTTTCTGTATCTCTATTATGTTGGTGCGGCTTCGGAACTTTTAAATATCTTGATATATCTCGAGACCTACGCATCTGATCAAAAAATATCATAGAAGATAAAAAGTAGGAAACTTAATTCTCTACAAAAAAGGTCTCTTAACATTTTGCCATAGCTCGCTTCGTTTCCGAGATATTTGCAGATTTATCTCAAGGGAAGGGGCCTGACGGACATATTTCGAGATATTTCTTCTTCTTGTTGTTCTTCTTCTGCACAGCTAAGCTGGAAGTGGCATTTGCAGCGCGCAATAGTGCAGGGTTATCTCAAAGAAAGAGGCCACGGTGTTTCTGTATCTCTATTATGTTGGTGCGGCTTCGGAACTTTTAAATATCTTGATATATCTCGAGAACTACGCATCTGATCAAAAAATATCATAGAACATAAATTGTAGGAAACATAATTCTCTACAAAAAACGTCTCTTAACATTTTGCCATAGCTTGCTTCGTTTCCGAGAAATTTGCAGATTCAGCTCAAAGAAACGGGCCTGACGGACATATTTCGAGATATTTCTTCTTCTTGTTGTTCTTCTGCACAGCTAAGCTGAAAGTGGCATTTGCGGCTCGCACTAGTGCAGAGTTATCTCAAAGAAAGGGGCCACGGTGTTTCTGTGTCTCTATTATGTTGGTGCGGATTCGGAACTTTTAAATATCTCGATATATCTCGAAAACTACGCTTCTGATCAAAAAATATCATAGAACATAAATTGTAGGAAACATAATTCTCTACAAAAAACGTCTCTTAACATTTTGCCATAGCTCGCTTCGTTTCCGAGATATTTGCAGATTCAGCTCAAGGGAACGGGCCTGACGGACATATTTCGAGATATTTCTTCTTCTTGTTGTTCTTCCTCTGCACAGCTAAGCTGGAAGTGGCATTTGCAGCTCGCAATAGTGCAGAGTTATCTCAAAGATAGGGGCCACGGAGTTTCTGTATCTCTATTATGTTGGTGCGGCTTCGGAACTTTTAAATATCTTGATATATCTCGAGAACTACGCATCTGATCAAAAAATATCATAGAACATAAATTGTAGGAAACATAATTCTCTACAAAAAACGTCTCTTAACATTTTGCCATAGCTTGCTTCGTTTCCGAGATATTTGCAGATTCAGCTCAAAGGAACGGGCCTGACGGACATATTTCGAGATATTTCTTCTTCTTGTTGTTCTTCTGCACAGCTAAGCTGAAAGTGGCATTTGCGGCTCGCACTAGTGCAGAGTTATCTCAAAGAAAGGGGCCACGGTGTTTCTGTATCTCTATTATGTTGGTGCGGCTTCGGAACTTTTAAATATCTTGATATATCTCGAGAACTACGCATCTGATCAAAAAATATCATAGAACATAAATTGTTGGAAACATAATTCTCTACAAAAAACGTCTCTTAACATTTTGCCATAGCTTGCTTCGTTTCCGAGATATTTGCAGATTCAGCTCAAAGGAACGGGCCTGACGGACATATTTCGAGATATTTCTTCTTCTTGTTGTTCTTCTGCACAGCTAAGCTGAAAGTGGCATTTGCGGCTCGCACTAGTGCAGAGTTATCTCAAAGAAAGGGGCCACGGTGTTTCTGTATCTCTATTATGTTGGTGCGGCTTCGGAACTTTTAAATATCTCGATATATCTCGAAAACTACGCTTCTGATCAAAAAATATCATAGAACATAAATTGTAGGAAACATAATTCTCTACAAAAAACGTCTCTTAACATTTTGCCATAGCTCGCTTCGTTTCCGAGATATTTGCAGATTCAGCTCAAAGGAACGGGCCTGACGGACATATTTCGAGATATTTCTTCTTCTTGTTGTTCTTCCTCTGCACAGCTAAGCTGGAAGTGGCATTTGCAGCTCGCAATAGTGCAGAGTTATCTCAAAGAAAGGGGCCACGGAGTTTCTGTATCTCTATTATGTTGGTGCGGCTTCGGAACTTTCAAATATCTTGATATATCTCGAGAACTACGCATCTGATCAAAAAATATCATAGAACATAAAAAGTAGGAAACTTAATTCTCTACAAAAAAGGTCTCTTAACATTTTGCCATACCTCGCTTCGTTTCCGAGATATTTGCAGATTTATCTCAAGGGAAGGGGCCTGACGGACATATTTCGAGATATTTCTTCTTCTTGTTGTTCTTCTTCTGCACAGCTAAGCTGGAAGTGGCATTTGCAGCTCGCAATAGTGCAGAGTTATCTCAAAGAAAGGGGCCACGGTGTTTCTGTATCTCTATTATGTTGGTGCGGCTTCGGAACTTTTAAATATCTTGATATATCTCGAGAACTACGCGTCTGATCAAAAAATATCATAGAACATAAAAAGTAGGAAACATAATTCTCTACAAAAAAGGTCTCTTAACATTTTCCCATAGCTGGCATCGTTTCCGAGATGTTTGCAGATTTAGCTCAAGGGAAGGGGCCTGACGGACATATTCTGAGATATTTCTTCTTCTTGTTGTTCTTCTTCTTCACAGCTAAGCTGGAAGTGGCATTTGCAGCTCGCAATAGTGCAGAGTTATCTCAAAGAAAGGGGCCACGGTGTTTCTGTATCTCTATTATGTTGGTGCGGCTTCGGAACTTTTAAATATCTCGATATATCTCGAGAACTACGCATCTGATCAAAAAATATCATAGAACATAAATTGTAGGAAACATAATTCTCTACAAAAAACGTCTCTTAACATTTTGCCATAGCTTGCTTCGTTTCCGAGAAATTTGCAGATTCAGCTCAAAGAAACGGGCCTGACGGACATATTTCGAGATATTTCTTCTTCTTGTTGTTCTTCTGCACAGCTAAGCTGAAAGTGGCATTTGCGGCTCGCACTAGTGCAGAGTTATCTCCAAGAAAGGGGCCACGGTGTTTCTGTATCTCTATTATGTTGGTGCGGCTTCGGAACTTTTAAATATCTCGATATATCTCGAAAACTACGCTTCTGATCAAAAAATATCATAGAACATAAATTGTAGGAAACATAATTCTCTACAAAAAACGTCTCTTAACATTTTGCCATAGCTCGCTTCGTTTCCGAGATATTTGCAGATTCAGCTCAAGGGAACGGGCCTGACGGACATATTTCGCGATATTTCTTCTTCTTGTTGTTCTTCCTCTGCACAGCTAAGCTGGAAGTGGCATTTGCAGCTCGCAATAGTGCAGAGTTATCTCAAAGAAAGGGGCCACGGAGTTTCTGTATCTCTATTATGTTGGTGCGGCTTCGGAACTTTTAAATATCTTGATATATCTCGAGAACTACGCATCTGATCAAAAAATATCATAGAACATAGATTGTAGGAAACATAATTCTCTACAAAAAACGTCTCTTAACATTTTGCCATAGCTTGCTTCGTTTCCGAGATATTTGCAGATTCAGCTCAAAGGAACGGGCCTGACGGACATATTTCGAGATATTTCTTCTTCTTGTTGTTCTTCTGCACAGCTAAGCTGGAAGTGGCATTTGCAGCGCGCAATAGTGCAGAGTTATCTCAAAGAAAGGGGCCACGGAGTTTCTGTATCTCTATTATGTTGGTGCGGCTTCGGAACTTTCAAATATCTTGATATATCTCGAGAACTACGCATCTGATCAAAAAATATCATAGAACATAAAAAGTAGGAAACTTAATTCTCTACAAAAAAGGTCTCTTAACATTTTGCCATAGCTCTCTTCGTTTCCGAGATATTTACAGATTTATCTCAAGGGAAGGGGCCTGACGGACATATTTCGAGATATTTCTTCTTCTTGTTGTTCTTCTTCTGCACAGCTAAGCTGGAAGTGGCATTTGCAGCTCGCAATTGTGCAGAGTTATCTCAAAGAGAGGGGCCACGGTGTTTCTGTATCTCTATTATGTTGGTGCGGCTTCGGAACTTTTAAATATCTTGATATATCTCGAGAACTACGCATCTGATCAAAAAATATCATAGAAGATAAAAAGTAGGAAACTTAATTCTCTACAAAAAAGGTCTCTTAACATTTTGCCATACCTCGCTTCGTTTCCGAGATATTTGCAGATTTATCTCAAGGGAAGGGGCCTGACGGACATATTTCGAGATATTTCTTCTTCTTGTTGTTCTTCTTCTGCACAGCTAAGCTGGAAGTGGCATTTGCAGCTCGCAATAGTGCAGAGTTATCTCAAAGAAAGGGGCCACGGTGTTTCTGTATCTCTATTATGTTGGTGCGGCTTCGGAACTTTTAAATATCTTGATATATCTCGAGAACTACGCGTCTGATCAAAAAATATCATAGAACATAAAAAGTAGGAAACATAATTCTCTACAAAAAAGGTCTCTTAACATTTTCCCATAGCTGGCATCGTTTCCGAGATGTTTGCAGATTTAGCTCAAGGGAAGGGGCCTGACGGACATATTCTGAGATATTTCTTCTTCTTGTTGTTCTTCTTCTTCACAGCTAAGCTGGAAGTGGCATTTGCAGCTCGCAATAGTGCAGAGTTATCTCAAAGAAAGGGGCCACGGTGTTTCTGTATCTCTATTATGTTGGTGCGGCTTCGGAACTTTTAAATATCTCGATATATCTCGAGAACTACGCATCTGATCAAAAAATATCATAGAACATAAATTGTAGGAAACATAATTCTCTACAAAAAACGTCTCTTAACATTTTGCCATAGCTTGCGTCGTTTCCGAGAAATTTGCAGATTCAGCTCAAAGGAACGGGCCTGACGGACATATTTCGAGATATTTCTTCTTCTTGTTGTTCTTCTGCACAGCTAAGCTGAAAGTGGCATTTGCGGCTCGCACTAGTGCAGAGTTATCTCAAAGAAAGGGGCCACGGTGTTTCTGTATCTCTATTATGTTGGTGCGGCTTCGGAACTTTCAAATATCTTGATATATCTCGAGAACTACGCATCTGATCAAAAAATATCATAGAACATAAAAAGTAGGAAACTTAATTCTCTACAAAAAAGGTCTCTTAACATTTTGCCATACCTCGCTTCGTTTCCGAGATATTTGCAGATTTATCTCAAGGGAAGGGGCCTGACGGACATATTTCGAGATATTTCTTCTTCTTGTTGTTCTTCTTCTGCACAGCTAAGCTGGAAGTGGCATTTGCAGCTCGCAATAGTGCAGAGTTATCTCAAAGAAAGGGGCCACGGTGTTTCTGTATCTCTATTATGTTGGTGCAGCTTCGGAACTTTTAAATATCTTGATATATCTCGAGAACTACGCATCTGATCAAAAAATATCATAGAACATAAAAAGTAGAAAACTTAATTCTCTACAAAAAAGGTCTCTTAACATTTTGCCATAGCTCGCTTCGTTTCCGAGATATTTGCAGATTTATCTCAAGGGAAGGGGCCTGACGGATATATTTCGAGATATTTCTTCTTCTTGTTGTTCTTCCTCTGCACAGCTAAGCTCGAAGTGGCATTTGCAGCTCGCAATAGTGCAGAGTTATCTCAGAGAAAGGGGCCACGGAGTTTCTGTATCTCTATTATGTTGGTGCGGCTTCGGAACTTTCAAATATCTTGATATATCTCGAGAACTACGCATCTGATCAAAAAATATCATAGAAGATAAAAAGTAGGAAACTTAATTCTCTACAAAAAAGGTCTCTTAACATTTTGCCATAGCTCTCTTCGTTTCCGAGATATTTGCTGATTTATCTCAAGGGAAGGGGCCTGACGGACATATTTCGAGATATTTCTTCTTCTTCTTGTTCTTCTTCTGCACAGCTAAGCTGGAAGTGGCATTTGCAGCTCGCAATTGTGCAGAGTTATCTCAAAGAGAGGGGCCACGGTGTTTCTGTATCTCTATTATGTTGGTGCGGCTTCGGAACTTTTAAATATCTTGATATATCTCGAGAACTACGCATCTGATCAAAAAATATCATAGAAGATAAAAAGTAGGAAACTTAATTCTCTACAAAAAAGGTCTCTTAACATTTTGCCATACCTCGCTTCGTTTCCGAGATATTTGCAGATTTATCTCAAGGGAAGGGGCCTGACGGACATATTTCGAGATATTTCTTCTTCTTGTTGTTCTTCTTCTGCACAGCTAAGCTGGAAGTGGCATTTGCAGCTCGCAATAGTGCAGAGTTATCTCAAAGGAAGGGGCCACGGTGTTTCTGTATCTCTATTATGTTGGTGCGGCTTCGGAACTTTTAAATATCTTGATATATCTCGAGAACTACGCGTCTGATCAAAAAATATCATAAAACATATAAAGTAGGAAACATAATTCTCTACAAAAAAGGTCTCTTAACATTTTGCCATAGCTCGCTTCGTTTCCGAGATATTTGCAGATTTATCTCAAGGGAAGGGGCCTGACGGATATATTTCGAGATATTTCTTCTTCTTGTTGTTCTTCCTCTGCACAGCTAAGCTGGAAGTGGCATTTGCAGCTCGCAATAGTGCAGAGTTATCTCAAAGAAAGGGGCCACGGAGTTTCTGTATCTCTATTATGTTGGTGCGGCTTCGGAACTTTCATATATCTTGATATATCTCGAGAACTACGCATCTGATCAAAAAATATCATAGAACATAAAAAGTAGGAAACTTAATTCTCTACAAAAAAGGTCTCTTAACATTTCGCCATAGCTCTTTCGTTTCCGAGATATTTACAGATTTATCTCAAGGGAAGGGGCCTGACGGACATATTTCGAGATATTTCTTCTTCTTGTTGTTCTTCTTCTGCACAGCTAAGCTGGAAGTGGCATTTGCAGCTCGCAATTGTGCAGAGTTATCTCAAAGAGAGGGGCCACGGTGTTTCTGTATCTCTATTATGTTGGTGCGGCTTCGGAACTTTTAAATATCTTGATATATCTCGAGAACTACGCATCTGATCAAAAAATATCATAGAAGATAAAAAGTAGGAAACTTAATTCTCTACAAAAAAGGTCTCTTAACATTTTGCCATACCTCGCTTCGTTTCCGAGATATTTGCAGATTTATCTCAAGGGAAGGGGCCTGACGGACATATTTCGAGATATTTCTTCTTCTTGTTGTTCTTCTTCTGCACAGCTAAGCTGGAAGTGGCATTTGCAGCTCGCAATGGTGCAGAGTTATCTCAAAGAAAGGGGCCACGGTGTTTCTGTATCTCTATTATGTTGGTGCGGCTTCGGAACTTTTAAATCTCTTGATATATCTCGAGAACTACGCGTCTGATCAAAAAATATCATAGAACATAAAAAGTAGGAAACATAATTCTCTACAAAAAAGGTCTCGTAACATTTTGCCATAGCTCGCTTCGTTTCCGAGATATTTGCAGATTTATCTCAAGGGAAGGGGCCTGACGGACATATTTCGAGATATTTCTTCTTCTTGTTGTTCTTCTTCTGCACAGCTAAGCTGGAAGTGGCATTTGCAGCTCGCAATAGTGCAGAGTTATCTCAAAGGAAGGGGCCACGGAGTTTCTGTATCTCTATTATGTTGGTGCGGCTTCGGAACTTTCAAATATCTTGATATATCTCGAGAACTACGCATCTGATCAAAAAATATCATAGAACATAAAAAGTAGGAAACTTAATTGTCTACAAAAAAGGTCTCTTAACATTTTGCCATAGCTCTCTTGGTTTCCGAGATATTTGCAGATTTATCTCAAGGGAAGGGGCCTAACGGACATATTTCCAGATATTTCTTCTTCTTGTTGTTCTTCTTCTGCACAGCTAAGCTGGAAGTGGCATTTGCAGCTCGCAATAGTGCAGAGTTATCTCAAAGAAAGAGGCCACGGTGTTTCTGTACCTCTATTATGTTGGTGCAGCTTCGGAACTTTTAAATATCCTGATATATCTCGAGAACTACGCATCTGATCAAAAAATATCATAGAAGATAAAAAGTAGGAAACTTAATTCTATACAGAAAAGGTCTCTTAACATTTTGCCATACCTCGCTTCGTTTCCGAGATATTTGCAGATTTATCTCAAGGGAAGGGGCCTGACGGACATATTTCGAGATATTTCTTCTTCTTGTTGTTCTTCTTCTGCACAGCTAAGCTGGAAGTGGCATTTGCAGCTCGCAATAGTGCAGAGTTATCTCAAAGGAAGGGGCCACGGTGTTTCTGTATCTCTATTATGTTGGTGCGGCTTCGGAACTTTTAAATATCTTGATATATCTCGAGAACTACGCGTCTGATCAAAAAATATCATAAAACATATAAAGTAGGAAACATAATTCTCTACAAAAAAGGTCTCTTAACATTTTCCCATAGCTCGCTTCGTTTCCGAGATATTTGCAGATTTATCTCAAGGGAAGGGGCCTGACGGATATATTTCGAGATATTTCTTCTTCTTGTTGTTCTTCCTCTGCACAGCTAAGCTGGAAGTGGCATTTGCAGCTCGCAATAGTGCAGAGTTATCTCAAAGAAAGGGGCCACGGAGTTTCTGTATCTCTATTATGTTGGTGCGGCTTCAGAACTTTCAAATATCTTGATATATCTCGAGAACTACGCATCTGATCAAAAAATATCATAGAACATAAAAAGTAGGAAACTTAATTGTCTACAAAAAAGGTCTCTTAACATTTTGCCATAGCTCTCTTGGTTTCCGAGATATTTGCAGATTTATCTCAAGGGAAAGGGGCCTAACGGACATATTTCCAGATATTTCTTCTTCTTGTTGTTCTTCTTCTGCATAGCTAAGCTGGAAGTGGCATTTGCAGCTCGCAATAGTGCAGAGTTATCTCAAAGAAAGAGGCCACGGTGTTTCTGTACCTCTATTATGTTGGTGCAGCTTCGGAACTTTTAAATATCTTGATATATCTCGAGAACTACGCATCTGATCAAAAAATATCATAGAACATAAAAAGTAGGAATCTTAATTCTCTACAAGAAAGGTCTCTTAACATTTTGCCATAGCTCGCTTCGTTTCCGAGATATTTGCAGATTTATCTCAGGGGAAGGGGCCTGACGGACATATCGCGAGATATTTCTTCTTCTTGTTGTTCTTCTTCTGCACAGCTAAGTTGGAAGTGGCATTTGCAGCTCGCAATAGTGCAGAGTTATCTCAAAGAAAGGGGCCACGGTGTTTCTGTATCTCTATTATGTTGGTGCGGCTTCGGAACTTTTAAATATCTTGATATATCTCGAGAACTACGCATCTGATCAAAAAATATCATAGAACATAAAAAGTAGGAAACTTAATTCTCTACAAAAAAGGTCTCTTAACATTTTCCCATAGCTGGCATCGTTTCCGAGATATTTGCAGATTTAGCTCAAGGGAAGGGGCCTGACGGACATATTCCGAGATATTTCTTCTTCTTGCTGTTCTTCTTCTGCACAGCTAAGCTCGAAGTGGCATTTGCAGCTCGCACTAGTGCAGAGTTATCTCAAAGAAAGGGGCCACGGTGTTTCTGTATCTCTATTATGTTGGTGCGGCTTCGGAACTTTTAAATATCTTGATATATCTCGAGAACTACGCATCTGATCAAAGAATATCATAGAACATAAATAGTAGGAAACTTAATTCTCTACAAAAAAGGTCTCTCAACATTTTGCCATAGCTCGCTTCGTTTCGAGATATTTGCAGATTTATCTCAAGGGAAGGGGCCTAACGGACATATTTCCAGATATTTCTTCTTCTTGTTGTTCTTCTTCTGCACAGCTAAGCTGGAAGTGGCATTTGCAGCTCGCAATAGTGCAGAGTTATCTCAAAGAAAGAGGCCACGGTGTTTCTGTACCTCTATTATGTTGGTGCAGCTTCGGAACTTTTAAATATCTTGATATATCTCGAGAACTACGCATCTGATCAAAAAATATCATAGAACATAAAAAGTAGGAAACTTAATTCTCTACAAAAAAGGTCTCTTAACATTTTCCCATAGCTGGCATCGTTTCCGAGATATTTGCAGATTTAGCTCAAGGGAAGGGGCCTGACGGACATATTCCGAGATATTTCTTCTTCTTGCTGTTCTTCTTCTGCACAGCTAAGCTCGAAGTGGCATTTGCAGCTCGCAATAGTGCAGAGTGATCTCAAAGAAAGGGGCTACGGTGTTTCTGTATCTCTCTTATGTTGGTGCGGCTTCGGAACTTTTAAATATCTTGATATATCTCGAGAACTACGCCTCTGATCAAAAAATATCATAGAACATAAAAAGTAGGAAACATAATTCTCTACAAAAAAGGTCTCTTAACATTTTGCCATAGCTCGCTTCGTTTCCGAGATATTTGCAGATTTATCTCAAGGGAAGGGGCCTGACGGATATATTTCGAGATATTTCTTCTTCTTGTTGTTCTTCTTCTGCACAGCTAAGCTGGAAGTGGCATTTGCGGCTCGCACTAGTGCAGAGTTATCTCAAAGAAAGGGGCCACGGTGTTTCTGTATCTCTATTATGTTGGTGCGGCTTCGGAACTTTTAAATATCTTGATATATCTCGAGAACTACGCATCTGATCAAAGAATATCATAGAACATAAATAGTAGGAAACTTAATTCTCTACAAAAAAGGTCTCTCAACATTTTGCCATAGCTCGCTTCGTTTCGAGATATTTGCAGATTTATCTCAAGGGAAGGGGCCTAACGGACATATTTCCAGATATTTCTTCTTCTTGTTGTTCTTCTTCTGCACAGCTAAGCTGGAAGTGGCATTTGCAGCTCGCAATAGTGCAGAGTTATCTCAAAGAAAGAGGCCACGGTGTTTCTGTACCTCTATTATGTTGGTGCAGCTTCGGAACTTTTAAATATCTTGATATATCTCGAGAACTACGCATCTGATCAAAAAATATCATAGAACATAAAAAGTAGGAAACTTAATTCTCTACAAGAAAGGTCTCTTAACATTTTGCCATAGCTCGCTTCGTTTCCAAGATATTTGCAGATATATCTCAAGGGAAGGGGCCTGACGGACATATTCCGAGATATTTCTTCTTCTTGTTGTTCCTCTTCTGCACAGCTAAGCTGGAAGTGGCGTTTGCAGCTCGCAATAGTGCAGAGTTATCTCAAAGAAAGGGGCCACGGTGTTTCTGTATCTCTATTATGTTGGTGCGGCTTCGGAACTTTTAAATATCTTGATATATCTCGAGAACTACGCATCTTATCAAAAAATATCATAGAACATAAAAAGTAGGAAACTTAATTCTCTACAAAAAAGGTCTCTTAACATTTTCCCATAGCTGGCATCGTTTCCGAGATATTTGCAGATTTAGCTCAAGGGAAGGGGCCTGACGGACATATTCCGAGATATTTCTTCTTCTTGTTGTTCCTCTTCTGCACAGCTAAGCTGGAAGTGGCATTTGCAGCTCGCAATAGTGCATAGTTATCTCAAAGAAAGGGGCCACGGTGTATCTGTATCTCTCTTATGTTGGTGCGGCTTCGGAACTTTTCAATATCTTGATATATCTCGAGAACTACGCCTCTGATCAAAAAATATCATAGAACATAAAAAGTAGGAAACTTAATTCTCTACAAAAAAGGTCTCTTAACATTTTGCCATAGCTCGCTTCGTTTCCGAGATATTTGCAGATTTATCTCAAGGGAAGGGGCCTAACGGACATATTTCGAGGTATTTCTTCTTCTTGTTGTTCTTCTTCTTCACAGCTAAGCTGGAAGTGGCATTTGCAGCTCGCAATAGTGCAGAGTTATCTCAAAGAAAGGGGCCACGGTGTTTCTGTATCTCTATTATGTTGGTGCGGCTTCGGAACTTTTAAATATCTTGATATATCTCGAGAACTACGCATCTGATCAAAAAATATCATAGAAGATAAAAAGTAGGAAACTTAATTCTCTACAAAAAAGGTCTCTTAACATTTTGCCATAGCTCTCTTCGTTTCCGAGATATTTGCTGATTTATCTCAAGGGAAGGGGCCTGACGGACATATTTCGAGATATTTCTTCTTCTTCTTGTTCTTCTTCTGCACAGCTAAGCTGGAAGTGGCATTTGCAGCTCGCAATTGTGCAGAGTTATCTCAAAGAGAGGGGCCACGGTGTTTCTGTATCTCTATTATGTTGGTGCGGCTTCGGAACTTTTAAATATCTTGATATATCTCGAGAACTACGCATCTGATCAAAAAATATCATAGAAGATAAAAAGTAGGAAACTTAATTCTCTACAAAAAAGGTCTCTTAACATTTTGCCATACCTCGCTTCGTTTCCGAGATATTTGCAGATTTATCTCAAGGGAAGGGGCCTGACGGACATATTTCGAGATATTTCTTCTTCTTGTTGTTCTTCTTCTGCACAGCTAAGCTGGAAGTGGCATTTGCAGCTCGCAATAGTGCAGAGTTATCTCAAAGGAAGGGGCCACGGTGTTTCTGTATCTCTATTATGTTGGTGCGGCTTCGGAACTTTTAAATATCTTGATATATCTCGAGAACTACGCGTCTGATCAAAAAATATCATAAAACATATAAAGTAGGAAACATAATTCTCTACAAAAAAGGTCTCTTAACATTTTGCCATAGCTCGCTTCGTTTCCGAGATATTTGCAGATTTATCTCAAGGGAAGGGGCCTGACGGATATATTTCGAGATATTTCTTCTTCTTGTTGTTCTTCCTCTGCACAGCTAAGCTGGAAGTGGCATTTGCAGCTCGCAATAGTGCAGAGTTATCTCAAAGAAAGGGGCCACGGAGTTTCTGTATCTCTATTATGTTGGTGCGGCTTCGGAACTTTCATATATCTTGATATATCTCGAGAACTACGCATCTGATCAAAAAATATCATAGAACATAAAAAGTAGGAAACTTAATTCTCTACAAAAAAGGTCTCTTAACATTTCGCCATAGCTCTTTCGTTTCCGAGATATTTACAGATTTATCTCAAGGGAAGGGGCCTGACGGACATATTTCGAGATATTTCTTCTTCTTGTTGTTCTTCTTCTGCACAGCTAAGCTGGAAGTGGCATTTGCAGCTCGCAATTGTGCAGAGTTATCTCAAAGAGAGGGGCCACGGTGTTTCTGTATCTCTATTATGTTGGTGCGGCTTCGGAACTTTTAAATCTCTTGATATATCTCGAGAACTACGCGTCTGATCAAAAAATATCATAGAACATAAAAAGTAGGAAACATAATTCTCTACAAAAAAGGTCTCGTAACATTTTGCCATAGCTCGCTTCGTTTCCGAGATATTTGCAGATTTATCTCAAGGGAAGGGGCCTGACGGACATATTTCGAGATATTTCTTCTTCTTGTTGTTCTTCTTCTGCACAGCTAAGCTGGAAGTGGCATTTGCAGCTCGCAATAGTGCAGAGTTATCTCAAAGGAAGGGGCCACGGAGTTTCTGTATCTCTATTATGTTGGTGCGGCTTCGGAACTTTCAAATATCTTGATATATCTCGAGAACTACGCATCTGATCAAAAAATATCATAGAACATAAAAAGTAGGAAACTTAATTGTCTACAAAAAAGGTCTCTTAACATTTTGCCATAGCTCTCTTGGTTTCCGAGATATTTGCAGATTTATCTCAAGGGAAGGGGCCTAACGGACATATTTCCAGATATTTCTTCTTCTTGTTGTTCTTCTTCTGCACAGCTAAGCTGGAAGTGGCATTTGCAGCTCGCAATAGTGCAGAGTTATCTCAAAGAAAGAGGCCACGGTGTTTCTGTACCTCTATTATGTTGGTGCAGCTTCGGAACTTTTAAATATCCTGATATATCTCGAGAACTACGCATCTGATCAAAAAATATCATAGAAGATAAAAAGTAGGAAACTTAATTCTCTACAAAAAAGGTCTCTTAACATTTTGCCATACCTCGCTTCGTTTCCGAGATATTTGCAGATTTATCTCAAGGGAAGGGGCCTGACGGACATATTTCGAGATATTTCTTCTTCTTGTTGTTCTTCTTCTGCACAGCTAAGCTGGAAGTGGCATTTGCAGCTCGCAATAGTGCAGAGTTATCTCAAAGGAAGGGGCCACGGTGTTTCTGTATCTCTATTATGTTGGTGCGGCTTCGGAACTTTTAAATATCTTGATATATCTCGAGAACTACGCGTCTGATCAAAAAATATCATAAAACATATAAAGTAGGAAACATAATTCTCTACAAAAAAGGTCTCTTAACATTTTGCCATAGCTCGCTTCGTTTCCGAGATATTTGCAGATTTATCTCAAGGGAAGGGGCCTGACGGATATATATCGAGATATTTCTTCTTCTTGTTGTTCTTCCTCTGCACAGCTAAGCTGGAAGTGGCATTTGCAGCTCGCAATAGTGCAGAGTTATCTCAAAGAAAGGGGCCACGGAGTTTCTGTATCTCTATTATGTTGGTGCGGCTTCGGAACTTTCATATATCTTGATATATCTCGAGAACTACGCATCTGATCAAAAAATATCATAGAACATAAAAAGTAGGAAACTTAATTCTCTACAAAAAAGGTCTCTTAACATTTCGCCATAGCTCTTTCGTTTCCGAGATATTTACAGATTTATCTCAAGGGAAGGGGCCTGACGGACATATTTCGAGATATTTCTTCTTCTTGTTGTTCTTCTTCTGCACAGCTAAGCTGGAAGTGGCATTTGCAGCTCGCAATTGTGCAGAGTTATCTCAAAGAGAGGGGCCACGGTGTTTCTGTATCTCTATTATGTTGGTGCGGCTTCGGAACTTTTAAATATCTTGATATATCTCGAGAACTACGCATCTGATCAAAAAATATCATAGAAGATAAAAAGTAGGAAACTTAATTCTCTACAAAAAAGGTCTCTTAACATTTTGCCATACCTCGCTTCGTTTCCGAGATATTTGCAGATTTATCTCAAGGGAAGGGGCCTGACGGACATATTTCGAGATATTTCTTCTTCTTGTTGTTCTTCTTCTGCACAGCTAAGCTGGAAGTGGCATTTGCAGCTCGCAATGGTGCAGAGTTATCTCAAAGAAAGGGGCCACGGTGTTTCTGTATCTCTATTATGTTGGTGCGGCTTCGGAACTTTTAAATCTCTTGATATATCTCGAGAACTACGCGTCTGATCAAAAAATATCATAGAACATAAAAAGTAGGAAACATAATTCTCTACAAAAAAGGTCTCGTAACATTTTGCCATAGCTCGCTTCGTTTCCGAGATATTTGCAGATTTATCTCAAGGGAAGGGGCCTGACGGACATATTTCGAGATATTTCTTCTTCTTGTTGTTCTTCTTCTGCACAGCTAAGCTGGAAGTGGCATTTGCAGCTCGCAATAGTGCAGAGTTATCTCAAAGGAAGGGGCCACGGAGTTTCTGTATCTCTATTATGTTGGTGCGGCTTCGGAACTTTCAAATATCTTGATATATCTCGAGAACTACGCATCTGATCAAAAAATATCATAGAACATAAAAAGTAGGAAACTTAATTGTCTACAAAAAAGGTCTCTTAACATTTTGCCATAGCTCTCTTGGTTTCCGAGATATTTGCAGATTTATCTCAAGGGAAGGGGCCTAACGGACATATTTCCAGATATTTCTTCTTCTTGTTGTTCTTCTTCTGCACAGCTAAGCTGGAAGTGGCATTTGCAGCTCGCAATAGTGCAGAGTTATCTCAAAGAAAGAGGCCACGGTGTTTCTGTACCTCTATTATGTTGGTGCAGCTTCGGAACTTTTAAATATCCTGATATATCTCGAGAACTACGCATCTGATCAAAAAATATCATAGAAGATAAAAAGTAGGAAACTTAATTCTCTACAGAAAAGGTCTCTTAACATTTTGCCATACCTCGCTTCGTTTCCGAGATATTTGCAGATTTATCTCAAGGGAAGGGGCCTGACGGACATATTTCGAGATATTTCTTCTTCTTGTTGTTCTTCTTCTGCACAGCTAAGCTGGAAGTGGCATTTGCAGCTCGCAATAGTGCAGAGTTATCTCAAAGGAAGGGGCCACGGTGTTTCTGTATCTCTATTATGTTGGTGCGGCTTCGGAACTTTTAAATATCTTGATATATCTCGAGAACTACGCGTCTGATCAAAAAATATCATAAAACATATAAAGTAGGAAACATAATTCTCTACAAAAAAGGTCTCTTAACATTTTCCCATAGCTCGCTTCGTTTCCGAGATATTTGCAGATTTATCTCAAGGGAAGGGGCCTGACGGATATATTTCGAGATATTTCTTCTTCTTGTTGTTCTTCCTCTGCACAGCTAAGCTGGAAGTGGCATTTGCAGCTCGCAATAGTGCAGAGTTATCTCAAAGAAAGGGGCCACGGAGTTTCTGTATCTCTATTATGTTGGTGCGGCTTCAGAACTTTCAAATATCTTGATATATCTCGAGAACTACGCATCTGATCAAAAAATATCATAGAACATAAAAAGTAGGAAACTTAATTGTCTACAAAAAAGGTCTCTTAACATTTTGCCATAGCTCTCTTGGTTTCCGAGATATTTGCAGATTTATCTCAAGGGAAAGGGGCCTAACGGACATATTTCCAGATATTTCTTCTTCTTGTTGTTCTTCTTCTGCACAGCTAAGCTGGAAGTGGCATTTGCAGCTCGCAATAGTGCAGAGTTATCTCAAAGAAAGAGGCCACGGTGTTTCTGTACCTCTATTATGTTGGTGCAGCTTCGGAACTTTTAAATATCTTGATATATCTCGAGAACTACGCATCTGATCAAAAAATATCATAGAACATAAAAAGTAGGAATCTTAATTCTCTACAAGAAAGGTCTCTTAACATTTTGCCATAGCTCGCTTCGTTTCCGAGATATTTGCAGATTTATCTCAGGGGAAGGGGCCTGACGGACATATCGCGAGATATTTCTTCTTCTTGTTGTTCTTCTTCTGCACAGCTAAGTTGGAAGTGGCATTTGCAGCTCGCAATAGTGCAGAGTTATCTCAAAGAAAGGGGCCACGGTGTTTCTGTATCTCTATTATGTTGGTGCGGCTTCGGAACTTTTAAATATCTTGATATATCTCGAGAACTACGCATCTGATCAAAAAATATCATAGAACATAAAAAGTAGGAAACTTAATTCTCTACAAAAAAGGTCTCTTAACATTTTCCCATAGCTGGCATCGTTTCCGAGATATTTGCAGATTTAGCTCAAGGGAAGGGGCCTGACGGACATATTCCGAGATATTTCTTCTTCTTGCTGTTCTTCTTCTGCACAGCTAAGCTCGAAGTGGCATTTGCAGCTCGCACTAGTGCAGAGTTATCTCAAAGAAAGGGGCCACGGTGTTTCTGTATCTCTATTATGTTGGTGCGGCTTCGGAACTTTTAAATATCTTGATATATCTCGAGAACTACGCATCTGATCAAAGAATATCATAGAACATAAATAGTAGGAAACTTAATTCTCTACAAAAAAGGTCTCTCAACATTTTGCCATAGCTCGCTTCGTTTCGAGATATTTGCAGATTTATCTCAAGGGAAGGGGCCTAACGGACATATTTCCAGATATTTCTTCTTCTTGTTGTTCTTCTTCTGCACAGCTAAGCTGGAAGTGGCATTTGCAGCTCGCAATAGTGCAGAGTTATCTCAAAGAAAGAGGCCACGGTGTTTCTGTACCTCTATTATGTTGGTGCAGCTTCGGAACTTTTAAATATCTTGATATATCTCGAGAACTACGCATCTGATCAAAAAATATCATAGAACATAAAAAGTAGGAAACTTAATTCTCTACAAGAAAGGTCTCTTAACATTTTGCCATAGCTCGCTTCGTTTCCAAGATATTTGCAGATATATCTCAAGGGAAGGGGCCTGACGGACATATTCCGAGATATTTCTTCTTCTTGTTGTTCCTCTTCTGCACAGCTAAGCTGGAAGTGGCATTTGCAGCTCGCAATAGTGCAGAGTTATCTCAAAGAAAGGGGCCACGGTGTTTCTGTATCTCTATTATGTTGGTGCGGCTTCGGAACTTTTAAATATCTTGATATATCTCGAGAACTACGCATCTGATCAAAAAATATCATAGAACATAAAAAGTAGGAAACTTAATTCTCTACAAAAAAGGTCTCTTAACATTTTCCCATAGCTGGCATCGTTTCCGAGATATTTGCAGATTTAGCTCAAGGGAAGGGGCCTGACGGACATATTCCGAGATATTTCTTCTTCTTGCTGTTCTTCTTCTGCACAGCTAAGCTCGAAGTGGCATTTGCAGCTCGCAATAGTGCAGAGTGATCTCAAAGAAAGGGGCTACGGTGTTTCTGTATCTCTCTTATGTTGGTGCGGCTTCGGAACTTTTAAATATCTTGATATATCTCGAGAACTACGCCTCTGATCAAAAAATATCATAGAACATAAAAAGTAGGAAACATAATTCTCTACAAAAAAGGTCTCTTAACATTTTGCCATAGCTCGCTTCGTTTCCGAGATATTTGCAGATTTATCTGAAGGGAAGGGGCCTAACGGACATATTTCCAGATATTTCTTCTTCTTGTTGTTCTTCTTCTGCACAGCTAAGCTGGAAGTGGCATTTGCAGCTCGCAATAGTGCAGAGTTATCTCAAAGAAAGAGGCCACGGTGTTTCTGTACCTCTATTATGTTGGTGCAGCTTCGGAACTTTTAAATATCTTGATATATCTCGAGAACTACGCATCTGATCAAAAAATATCATAGAACATAAAAAGTAGGAAACTTAATTCTCTACAAGAAAGGTCTCTTAACATTTTGCCATAGCTCGCTTCGTTTCCAAGATATTTGCAGATATATCTCACGGGAAGGGGCCTGACGGACATATTCCGAGATATTTCTTCTTCTTGTTGTTCCTCTTCTGCACAGCTAAGCTGGAAGTGGCATTTGCAGCTCGCAATAGTGCAGAGTTATCTCAAAGAAAGGGGCCACGGTGTTTCTGTATCTCTATTATGTTGGTGCGGCTTCGGAACTTTTAAATATCTTGATATATCTCGAGAACTACGCATCTGATCAAAAAATATCATAGAACATAAAAAGTAGGAAACTTAATTCTCTACAAAAAAGGTCTCTTAACATTTTCCCATAGCTGGCATCGTTTCCGAGATATTTGCAGATTTAGCTCAAGGGAAGGGGCCTGACGGACATATTCCGAGATATTTCTTCTTCTTGCTGTTCTTCTTCTGCACAGCTAAGCTCGAAGTGGCATTTGCAGCTCGCAATAGTGCAGAGTGATCTCAAAGAAAGGGGCTACGGTGTTTCTGTATCTCTCTTATGTTGGTGCGGCTTCGGAACTTTTAAATATCTTGATATATCTCGAGAACTACGCCTCTGATCAAAAAATATCATAGAACATAAAAAGTAGGAAACATAATTCTCTACAAAAAAGGTCTCTTAACATTTTGCCATAGCTCGCTTCGTTTCCGAGATATTTGCAGATTTATCTCAAGGGAAGGGGCCTGACGGATATATTTCGAGATATTTCTTCTTCTTGTTGTTCTTCTTCTGCACAGCTAAGCTGGAAGTGGCATTTGCGGCTCGCACTAGTGCAGAGTTATCTCAAAGAAAGGGGCCACGGTGTTTCTGTATCTCTATTATGTTGGTGCGGCTTCGGAACTTTTAAATATCTTGATATATCTCGAGAACTACGCATCTGATCAAAGAATATCATAGAACATAAATAGTAGGAAACTTAATTCTCTACAAAAAAGGTCTCTCAACATTTTGCCATAGCTCGCTTCGTTTCGAGATATTTGCAGATTTATCTCAAGGGAAGGGGCCTAACGGACATATTTCCAGATATTTCTTCTTCTTGTTGTTCTTCTTCTGCACAGCTAAGCTGGAAGTGGCATTTGCAGCTCGCAATAGTGCAGAGTTATCTCAAAGAAAGAGGCCACGGTGTTTCTGTACCTCTATTATGTTGGTGCAGCTTCGGAACTTTTAAATATCTTGATATATCTCGAGAACTACGCATCTGATCAAAAAATATCATAGAACATAAAAAGTAGGAAACTTAATTCTCTACAAGAAAGGTCTCTTAACATTTTGCCATAGCTCGCTTCGTTTCCAAGATATTTGCAGATATATCTCAAGGGAAGGGGCCTGACGGACATATTCCGAGATATTTCTTCTTCTTGTTGTTCCTCTTCTGCACAGCTAAGCTGGAAGTGGCATTTGCAGCTCGCAATAGTGCAGAGTTATCTCAAAGAAAGGGGCCACGGTGTTTCTGTATCTCTATTATGTTGGTGCGGCTTCGGAACTTTTAAATATCTTGATATATCTCGAGAACTACGCATCTTATCAAAAAATATCATAGAACATAAAAAGTAGGAAACTTAATTCTCTACAAAAAAGGTCTCTTAACATTTTCCCATAGCTGGCATCGTTTCCGAGATATTTGCAGATTTAGCTCAAGGGAAGGGGCCTGACGGACATATTCCGAGATATTTCTTCTTCTTGTTGTTCCTCTTCTGCACAGCTAAGCTGGAAGTGGCATTTGCAGCTCGCAATAGTGCATAGTTATCTCAAAGAAAGGGGCCACGGTGTATCTGTATCTCTCTTATGTTGGTGCGGCTTCGGAACTTTTCAATATCTTGATATATCTCGAGAACTACGCCTCTGATCAAAAAATATCATAGAACATAAAAAGTAGGAAACTTAATTCTCTACAAAAAAGGTCTCTTAACATTTTGCCATAGCTCGCTTCGTTTCCGAGATATTTGCAGATTTATCTCAAGGGAAGGGGCCTAACGGACATATTTCGAGGTATTTCTTCTTCTTGTTGTTCTTCTTCTTCACAGCTAAGCTGGAAGTGGCATTTGCAGCTCGCAATAGTGCAGAGTTATCTCAAAGAAAGGGGCCACGGTGTTTCTGTATCTCTATTATGTTGGTGCGGCTTCGGAACTTTTAAATATCTCGATATAACCCGAAAACTACGCTTCTGATCAAAAAATGTGATAGAACATAAATTGTAGGAAACATAATTCTCTACAAAAAAGGTTTCTTAACGTTTTGCCATAGCTCGCTTCGTTTCCGAGATATTTGCAGATTTATCTCAAGGGAAGGATCCTGACGGACATATTTCGAGATATTTCTTCTTCTTGTTGTTCTTCTTCTGCACAGCTAAGCTGGAAGTGGCATTTGCAGCTCGCAATAGTGCAGAGTTATCTCAAAGAAAGGGGCCACGGTGTTTCTGTATCTCTATTATGTTGGTGCGGCTTCGGAACTTTTAAATATCTCGATATATCTCGAGAACTACGCATCTGATCAAAAAATATCATAGAACATAAAAAGTAGGAAACTTAATTCTCTACAAATAAGGTCTCTTAGCATTTTGCCATAGCTCGCTTCGTTTCCGAGATATTTGCAGATTTAGCTCAAGGGAAGGGGCCTGACGGACATATTCCGAGATATTTCTTCTTCTTGTTGTTCCTCTTCTGCACAGCTAAGCTGGAAGTGGCATTTGCAGCTCGCAATAGTGCATAGTTATCTCAAAGAAAGAGGCTACGGTGTTTCTGTATCTCTATTATGTTGGTGCGGCTTCGGAACTTTCAAATATCTTGATATATCTCGAGAACTACGCATCTGATCAAAAAATATCATAGAACATAAAAAGTAGGAAACTTAATTGTCTACAAAAAAGGTCTCTTAACATTTTGCCATAGCTCTCTTGGTTTCCGAGATATTTGCAGATTTATCTCAAGGGAAGGGGCCTAACGGACATATTTCCAGATATTTCTTCTTCTTGTTGTTCTTCTTCTGCACAGCTAAGCTGGAAGTGGCATTTGCAGCTCGCAATAGTGCAGAGTTATCTCAAAGAAAGAGGCCACGGTGTTTCTGTACCTCTATTATGTTGGTGCAGCTTCGGAACTTTTAAATATCTTGATATATCTCGAGAACTACGCATCTGATCAAAAAATATCATAGAACATAAAAAGTAGGAATCTTAATTCTCTACAAGAAAGGTCTCTTAACATTTTGCCATAGCTCGCTTCGTTTCCGAGATATTTGCAGATTTATATCAAGGGAAGGGGCCTGACGGACATATCTCGAGATATTTCTTCTTCTTGTTGTTCTTCTTCTGCACAGCTAAGCTGGAAGTGGCATTTGCAGCTCGCAATAGTGCAGAGTTATCTCAAAGAAAGGGGCCACGGTGTTTCTGTATCTCTATTATGTTGGTGCGGCTTCGGAACTTTTAAATATCTTGATATATCTCGAGAACTACGCATCTGATCAAAAAATATCATAGAACATAAAAAGTAGGAAACTTAATTCTCTACAAAAAAGGTCTCTTAACATTTTCCCATAGCTGGCATTGTTTCCGAGATATTTGCAGATTTAGCTCAAGGGAAGGGGCCTGACGGACATATTCCGAGATATTTCTTCTTCTTGCTGTTCTTCTTCTGCACAGCTAAGCTCGAAGTGGCATTTGCAGCTCGCAATAGTGCAGAGTGATCTCAAAGAAAGGGGCTACGGTGTTTCTGTATCTCTCTTATGTTGGTGCGGCTTCGGAACTTTTAAATATCTTGATATATCTCGAGAACTACGCCTCTGATCAAAAAATATCACAGAACATAAAAAGTAGGAAACATAATTCTCTACAAAAAAGGTCTCTTAACATTTTGCCATAGCTCGCTTCGTTTCCGAGATATTTGCAGATTTATCTCAAGGGAAGGGGCCTGACGGATATATTTCGAGATATTTCTTCTTCTTGTTGTTCTTCTTCTGCACAGCTAAGCTGGAAGTGGCATTTGCGGCTCGCAGTAGTGCAGAGTTATCTCAAAGAAAGGGGCCACGGTGTTTCTGTATCTCTATTATGTTGGTGCGGCTTCGGAACTTTTAAATATCTTGATATATCTCGAGAACTACGCATCTGATCAAAGAATATCATAGAACATAAATAGTAGGAAACTTAATTCTCTACAAAAAAGGTCTCTCAACATTTTGCATTAGCTCGCTTCGTTTCGAGATATTAGCAGATTTATCTCAAGGGAAGGGGCCTAACGGACATATTTCCAGATATTTCTTCTTCTTGTTGTTCTTCTTCTGCACAGCTAAGCTGGAAGTGGCATTTGCAGCTCGCAATAGTGCAGAGTTATCTCAAAGAAAGAGGCCACGGTGTTTCTGTACCTCTATTATGTTGGTGCAGCTTCGGAACTTTTAAATATCTTGATATATCTCGAGAACTACGCATCTGATCAAAAAATATCATAGAACATAAAAAGTAGGAATCTTAATTCTCTACAAGAAAGGTCTCTTAACATTTTGCCATAGCTCGCTTCGTTTCCGAGATATTTGCAGATTTATCTCAAGGGAAGGGGCCTGACGGACATATCTCGAGATATTTCTTCTTCTTGTTGTTCTTCTTCTGCACAGCTAAGCTGGAAGTGGCATTTGCAGCTCGCAATAGTGCAGAGTTATCTCAAAGAAAGGGGCCACGGTGTTTCTGTATCTCTATTATGTTGGTGCGGCTTCGGAACTTTTAAATATCTTGATATATCTCGAGAACTACGCATCTGATCAAAAAATATCATAGAACATAAAAAGTAGGAAACTTAATTCTCTACAAAAAAGGTCTCTTAACATTTTCCCATAGCTGGCATCGTTTCCGAGATATTTGCAGATTTAGCTCAAGGGAAGGGGCCTGACGGACATATTCCGAGATATTTCTTCTTCTTGCTGTTCTTCTTCTGCACAGCTAAGCTCGAAGTGGCATTTGCAGCTCGCAATAGTGCAGAGTGATCTCAAAGAAAGGGGCTACGGTGTTTCTGTATCTCTCTTATGTTGGTGCAGCTTCGGAACTTTTAAATATCTTGATATATCTCGAGAACTACGCATCTGATCAAAAAATATCATAGAACATAAAAAGTAGGAAACTTAATTCTCTACAAGAAAGGTCTCTTAACATTTTGCCATAGCTCGCTTCGTTTCCAAGATATTTGCAGATATATCTCAAGGGAAGGGGCCCGACGGACATATTCCGAGATATTTCTTCTTCTTGTTGTTCCTCTTCTGCACAGCTAAGCTGGAAGTGGCATTTGCAGCTCGCAATAGTGCAGAGTTATCTCAAAGAAAGGGGCCACGGTGTTTCTGTATCTCTATTATGTTGGTGCGGCTTCGGAACTTTTAAATATCTTGATATATCTCGAGAACTACGCATCTTATCAAAAAATATCATAGAACATAAAAAGTAGGAAACTTAATTCTCTACAAAAAAGGTCTCTTAACATTTTCCCATAGCTGGCATCGTTTGCGAGATATTTGCAGATTTAGCTCAAGGGAAGGGGCCTGACGGACATATTCCGAGATATTTCTTCTTCTTGTTGTTCCTCTTCTGCACAGCTAAGCTGGAAGTGGCATTTGCAGCTCGCAATAGTGCATAGTTATCTCAAAGAAAGGGGCCACGGTGTATCTGTATCTCTCTTATGTTGGTGCGGCTTCGGAACTTTTCAATATCTTGATATATCTCGAGAACTACGCCTCTGATCAAAAAATATCATAGAACATAAAAAGTAGGAAACTTAATTCTCTACAAAAAAGGTCTCTTAACATTTTGCCATGGCTCGCTTCGTTTCCGAGATATTTGCAGATTTATCTCAAGGGAAGGGGCCTAACGGACATATTTCGAGGTATTTCTTCTTCTTGTTGTTCTTCTTCTTCACAGCTAAGCTGGAAGTGGCATTTGCAGCTCGCAATAGTGCAGAGTTATCTCAAAGAAAGGGGCCACGGTGTTTCTGTATCTCTATTATGTTGGTGCGGCTTCGGAACTTTTAAATATCTCGATATAACCCGAAAACTACGCTTCTGATCAAAAAATGTGATAGAACATAAATTGTAGGAAACATAATTCTCTACAAAAAAGGTTTCTTAACGTTTTGCCATAGCTCGCTTCGTTTCCGAGATATTTGCAGATTTATCTCAAGGGAAGGGTCCTGACGGACATATTTCGAGATATTTCTTCTTCTTGTCGTTCTTCTTCTGCACAGCTAAGCTGGAAGTGGCATTTGCAGCTCGCAATAGTGCAGAGTTATCTCAAAGAAAGGGGCCACGGTGTTTCTGTATCTCTATTATGTTGGTGCGGCTTCGGAACTTTTAAATATCTCGATAGATCTCGAGAACTACGCATCTGATCAAAAAATATCATAGAACATAAAAAGTAGGAAACTTAATTCTCTACAAATAAGGTCTCTTAGCATTTTGCCATAGCTCGCTTCGTTTCCGAGATATTTGCAGATTTATCTCAAGGGAAGGGGCCTGACGGACATATTTCGAGATATTTCTTCTTCTTGTTGTTCTTCTTCTGCACAGCTAAGCTGGAAGTGGCATTTGCAGCGCGCAATAGTGCAGAGTTATCTCAAAGAAAGAGGCTACGGTGTTTCTGTATCTCTATTATGTTGGTGCGGCTTCGGAACTTTTAAATATCTTGATATATCTCGAGAACTACGCATCTGATCAAAAAATATCATACAACATAAAAAGTAGGAAACTTAATTCTCTACAAAAAAGGTCTCTTAACATTTTGCCATAGCTCGCTTCGTTTCCGAGATATTTGCAGATTTATCTCAAGGGAAGGGGTCTGACGGACATATTTCGAGATATTTCTTCTTCTTGTTGTTCTTCTTCTGCACAGCTAAGCTCGAAGTGGCATTTGCAGCTCGCAATAGTGCAGAGTGATCTCAAAGAAAGGGGCCAGGGTGTTTCTGTATCTCTATTATGTTGGTGCGGCTTCGGAACTTTTAAATATCTCGATATATCTCGAAAACTACGCTTCTGATCAAAAAATATCATAGAACATAAATTATAGGAAACATGATTCTCTACAAAAAAGGTCTCTTAACATTTTGCCATAGCTCGCTTCGTTTCCGAGATATTTGCAGATTTATCTCAAGGGAAGGGTCCTGACGGACATATTTCGGGATATTTCTTCTTCTTGTTGTTCTTCTTCTGCACAGCTAAGCTCGAGGTGGCATTTGCAGCTCGCAATAGTGCAGAGTGATCTCAAAGAAAGGGGCTACGGTGTTTCTGTATCTCTATTATGTTGGTTCTGCAAATATCTCGGAAACGAAACGAGCTATCGCAAAATGTTAAGAGACCTTATTTGTAGAGAATTAAGTTTCCTAATTTTTATGTTCTATGATATTATTTGATCAGATGCGTAGTTCTCGAGATATATCAAGATATTTAAAAGTTCCGAAGCCGCACCAACATAATAGATATACAGAAACACCGTGGCCCCTTTCTTTGAGATAACTCTGCACTATTGTGAGCTGCAAATGCCACTTCCAGCTTAGCTGTGCAGAAGAAGAACAACAAGAAGAAGAAATACCTCGAAATATGTCCGTCAAGCCCCTTCCCTTGAGATAAATCTGCAAATATCTCGGAAACGAAGCGAGCTATGGCAAAACGTTAAGAGACCTTTTTTGCAGAGAATTACGTTTCCTACTTTTTATGTTCTATGATATTTTTTGATCAGATGCGTAGTTCTCGAGATATATCAAGATATTTAAAAGTTCCGAAGCTGCACCAACATAATAGAGGTACAGAAACACCGTGGCCCCTTTCTTTGAGATAACTCTGCACTATTGCGAGCTGCAAATGCCACTTCCAGCTTAGCTGTGCAGAAGAAGAACAACAAGAAGAAGAAATATCTCGAAATATGTCCGTCAGGCCCCTTCCCTTGAGATATATCCGCAAATATCTCGGAAACGAAACGAGCTATGGCAAAATGTTAAGAGACCTTTTCTGTAGAGAATTATGTTTCCTACAATTTATGTTCTATGATATTTTTTGATCAGAAGCGTAGTTTTCGAGATATATCGAGATATTTAAAAGATCCGAAGCGGCACCAACATAATAGACATACAGAAACACCGTGGCCCCTTTCTTTGAGATAACTCTGCACTAGTGCGAGCCGCTAATGCCGCTTCCAGCTTAGCTGTGCAGAAGAAGAACAACAAGAAGAAGAAATATCTCGAAATATGTCCGTCAAGCCCCTTCCCTTGAGATAAATCTGCAAATATCTCGGAAACGAAGCGAGCGATGGCAAAATGTTAAGATACCTTTTTTGTAGAGAATTAAGTTTCCTACTTTTTATGTTCTATGATATTTTTTGATCAGATGCGTAGTTCTCGAGATATATCAAGATATTTAAAAGTTCCGAAGCCGCACCAACATAATAGATATACAGAAACACCGTGGCCCCTTTCTTTGAGATAACTCTGCACTATTGCGAGCTGCAAATGCCACTTCCAGCTTAGCTGTGCAGAAGAAGAACAACAAGAAGAAGAAATATCTCGAAATATGTCCGTCAGGCCCCTTCCCTTGAGATAAATCTGCAAATATCTCGGAAACGAAGCGAGCTATGGCAAAACGTTAAGAGACCTTTTTTGTAGAGAATTATGTTTCCTACAATTTATGTTCTATGATATTTTTTGATCAGAAGCGTAGTTTTCGAGATATATCGAGATATTTAAAAGTTCCGAAGCCGCACCAACATAATAGAGATACAGAAACACCGTGGCCCCTTTCTTTGAGATAACTCTGCACTATTGCGAGCTGCAAATGCCACTTCCAGCTTAGCTGTGCAGAAGAAGAACAACAAGAAGAAGAAGTATCTCGAAATATGTCCGTCAGGCCCCTTCCCTTGAGATAAATCTGCAAATATCTCGGAAACGAAGCGAGCTATGGCAAAATGTTAAGAGACCTTATTTGTAGAGAATTACGTTTCCTAATTTTTATGTTCTATGATATTATTTGATCAGATGCGTAGTTCTCGAGATATATCAAGATATTTAAAAGTTCCGAAGCCGCACCAACATAATAGAGATACAGAAACACCGTGGCCCCTTTCTTCGAGATAACTCTGCACTAGTGCGAGCCGCAAATGCCGCTTCCAGCATAGCTGTGCAGAAGAAGAACAACAAGAAGAAGAAATATCTCGAAATATGTCCGTCAGGCCCCTTCCCTTGAGATAAATCTGCAAATATCTCGGAAACGAAGCGAGCTATGGCAAAATGTTAAGATATCTTTTTTGTAGAGAATTAAGTTTCCTACTTTTTATGTTCTATGATATTTTTTGATCAGATGCGTAGTTCTCGAGATATATCAAGATATTAAAAAGTTCCGAAGCTGCACCAACATAATAGAGATACAGAAACACCGTGGCCCCTTTCTTTGAGACAACTCTGCACTATTGCGCGCTGCAAATGCCACTTCCAGCTTAGCTGTGCAGAAGAAGAACAACAAGAAGAAGGAATATCTCGAAATATGTCCGTCAGGCCCCTTCCCTTGAGATAAATCTGCAAATATCTCGGAAACGAAGCGAGCTATGGCAAAATGTTAAGAGACCTTTTTTGTAGAGAATTAAGTTTCTTATTTTTTATGTTCTATGATATTTTTTCATCAGATGCGTAGTTCTCGAGATATATCCAGATATTTAAAAGTTCCGAAGCGGCACCCACATAATAGAGATACAGAAACACCGTGGCCCCTTTCTTTGAGGTAACTCTGCACTATTGCGAGCTGCAAATGCCACTTCCAGCTTAGCTGTGCAGAAGAAGAACAACAAGAAGAAGAAATATCTCGAAATATGTCCGTCAGGCCCCTTCCCTTGAGATAAATCTGCAAATATCTCGGAAACCAAGCGAGCTATGGCAAAATGTTAAGAGACCTTTTTTGTAGAGAATTAAGTTTCCCACTTTTTATGTTCTATGATATTTTTTGATCAGATGCGTAGTTCTCGAGATATATCAAGATATTTAAAAGTTCCGATGCCGCACCAACATAATAGAGATACAGAAACACTGTGGCCCCTTTCTTTGAGATAACTCTGCACTATTGCGAGCTGCAAATGCCACTTCCAGCTTAGCTGTGCAGAAGAAGAAGAACAAGAAGAAGAAATATCTCGAAATATGTCCGTCAGGCCCCTTCCCCTGAGATTAATCTGCAAATAACTCGGAAACCAAGCGAGCTATGGCAAAATGTTAAGAGACCTTTTTTGTAGAGAATTAAGTTTCCTACTTTTTAGGTTCAATGATATTTTTTGATCAGATGCGTAGTTCTCGAGATATATCCAGATATTTAAAAGTTCCGAAGCGGCACCAACATAATAGAGATACAGAAACACCGTGGCCCCTTTCTTTGAGATAACTCTGCACTATTGCGACCTGCAAATGCCACTTCCAGCTTAGCTGTGCAGAACAAGAACAACAAGAAGAAGAAATATCTCGAAATATGTCCGTCAGGCCCCTTCCCTTGAGATACATCTGCACATATCTCGGAAACGAAGCGAGCTATGGCAAAATGTTAAGAGACCTTTTTTGTAGAGAATTAAGTTTCCTACTTTTTATGTTCTATGATACTTTTTGATCAGATGCGTAGTTCTCGAGATATATCAAGATATTTAAAAGTTCCGAAGCCGCACCAACATAATAGAGATACAGAAACACCGTGGCCCCTTTCTTTGAGATAACTCTGCACTATTGCGAGCTGGAAATGCCACTTCCAGTTTAGCTGTGCAGAAGAAGAACAACAAGAAGAAGAAATATCTCGAAATATGTCCGTCAGGCCCCTTCCCTCGAGATAAATCTGCAAATATCTCGGAAACGAAGCGAGCTATGGCAAAATGTTAAGAGACCTTTTTTGTAGAGAATTATGTTTCCTACAATTTATGTTCTATGATATTTTTTGATCAGAAGCGTAGTTTTCGAGATATATCGAGATATTTAAAAGTTCCGAAGCCGCACCAACATAATAGAGATACAGAAACACCGTGGCCCCTGTCTTTGAGATAACTCTGCACTATTGCGAGCTGCAAATGCCACTTCCAGCTTAGCTGTGCAGAAGAAGAACAACAAGAAGAAGAAATATCTCGAAATATGTCCGTCAGGCCCCTTCCCTCGAGATAAATCTGCAAATATCTCGGAAACGAAGCAAGCTATGGCAAAATGTTAAGAGAGCTTTTTTGTAGATAATTAAGTTTCCCACTTTTTATGTTCTATGATATTTTTTGATCAGATGCGTAGTTCTCGAGATATATCAAGATATTTAAAAGTTCCGAAGCCGCACCAACATAATAGAGATACAGAAACACCGTGGCCCCTTTCTTTGAGATAACTCTGCACTAATGCGAGCTGCAAATGCCACTTCCAGCTTAGCTGTGCAGAAGAAGAACAACAAGAAGAAGAAATATCTCGAAATATGTCTGTCAGGCCCCTTCCCTCGAGATAAATCTGCAAATATCTCGGAAACGAAGCGAGCTATGGCAAAATGTTAAGAGACCTTTTTTGTAGAGAATTAAGTTTCCTACTTTTTATGTTGTATCATATTTTTTGATCAGATGCGTAGTTCTCGAGATATATCAAGATATTTAAAAGTTCCGAAGCTGCACCAACATAATAGAGGTACAGAAACACCGTGGCCCCTTTCTTTGAGATAACTCTGTACTATTGCGAGCTGCAAATGCCACTTCCAGCTTAGCTGTGCCGAAGAAGAACAACAAGAAGAAGAAATATTTCGAAATATGTCCGTCAGGCCCCTTCCCTTGAGATAAATCTGCAAATATCTCGGAAACGAAGCGAGCTACGGCAAAATGTTAAGAGACCTTTTTTGTAGAGAATTAAGTTTCCTATTTTTTATGTTCTATGATATTTTTTGATCAGATGCGTAGTTCTCGAGATATATCAAGATATTTAAAAGTTCCGAAGCCGCACCAACATAATAGAGATACAGAAACACCGTGGCCCCTTTCTTTGAGATAACTCTGCACTATTGCGACCTGCAAATGCCACTTCCAGCTTAGCTGTGCAGAAGAAGAACAACAAGAAGAAGAAATATCTCGAAATATGTCCGTCAGGCCCCTTCCCTCGAGATAAATCTGCGAATATCTCGGAAACGAAGCGAGCTATTTCAAAATGTTAAGAGACCTTTTTTGTAGAGAATTATGTTTCCTACAATTTACGTTCTATGATATTTTTTGATCAGAAGCGTAGTTTTCGAGATATATCGAGATATTTAAAAGATCCGAAGCCGCACCAACATAATAGAAATACAGAAACACCGTGGCCCCTTTCTTTGAGATAACTCTGCACTATTGCGAGCTGCAAATGCCACTTCCAGCGTAGCTGTGCAGAAGAAGAACAACAAGAAGAAGAAATAACTCGAAATATGTCCGTCAGGCCCCTTCCCTTGAGATAAATCTGCAAATATCTAGGAAACGAAGCGAGCTATGGCAAAATGTTAAGAGACCTTTTTTGTAGAGAATTAGGTTTCCTACTTTTTATGTTCTATGATATTTTTTGATCAGATGCGTAGTTCTCGAGATATATCAAGATATTTAAAAGTTCCGAAGCCGCACCAACATAATAGAGATACAGAAACACCGTGGCCCCTTTCTTTGAGATAACTCTGCACTATTGCGAGCTGCAAATGCCACTTCCAGCTTAGCTGTGCAGAAGAGGAACAACAAGAAGAAGAAATATCTCGAAATATGTGCGTCAGGCCCCTTCCCTTGAGATAAATCTGCAAATATCTCGGAAACGAAGCGAGCTATGTCAAAATGTTAAGAGACCTTTTTTGTAGAGAATTATGTTTCCTACAATTTACGTTCTATGATATTTTTTGATCAGAAGCGTAGTTTTCGAGATATATCGAGATATTTAAAAGATCCGAAGCCGCACCAACATAATAGAAATACAGAAACACCGTGGCCCCTTTCTTTGAGATAACTCTGTACTATTGCGAGCTGCAAATGCCACTTCCAGCTTAGCTGTGCAGAAGAACAAGAACAAGAAGAAGAAATATCTAGAAATATGTCCGTCAGGCCCCTTCCCTTGAGATAAATCTGCAAATATCTCGGAAACGAAGCGAGCTATGGCAAAATGTTAAGAGACCTTTTTTGTAGAGAATTAAGTTTCCTACTTTTTATGTTCAATGATATTTTTTGATCAGATGCGTAGTTCTCGAGATATATCCAGAGATTTAAAAGTTCCGAAGCGGCACCAACATAATAGAGATACAGAAATACCGTGGCCCCTTTCTTTGAGATAACTCTGCACTATTGCGACCTGCAAATGCCACTTCCAGCTTAGCTGTGCAGAAGAAGAACAACAAGAAGAAGAAATATCTCGAAATATGTCCGTCAGGCCCCTTCCCTTGAGATAAATCTGCAAATATCTCGGAAACCAAGCGAGCTATGGCAAAATGTTAAGAGACCTTTTTTGTAGAGAATTAAGTTTCCCACTTTTTATGTTGTATGATATTTTTTCATCAGATGCGTAGTTCTCGAGATATATCAAGATATTTAAAAGTTCCGAAGCCGCACCAACATAATAGAGATACAGAAACACCGTGGCCCCTTTCTTTGAGATAACTCTGCACTATTGCGAGCTGCAAATGCCACTTCCAGCTTAGCTGTGCAGAAGAAGAAGAACAAGAAGAAAAAATATCTCGAAATATGTCCGTCAGGCCCCTTCCCCTGAGATTAATCTGCAAATAACTCGGAAACCAAGCGAGCTATGGCAAAATGTTAAGAGACCTTTTTTGTAGAGAATTAAGTTTCCTACTTTTTATGTTCTATGATATTTTTTGATCAGATGCGTAGTTCTCGAGATATATCAAGATATTTAAAAGTTCCGAAGCCGCACCAACATAATAGAGATACAGAAACACCGTGGCCCCTTTCTTTGAGATAACTCTGCACTATTGCGCGCAGCAAATGCCACTTCCAGCTTAGCTGTGCAGAAGAAGAACAACAAGAAGAAGAAATATCTCGAAATATGTCCGTCAGGCCCCTTCCCTTGAGATAAATCTGCAAATATCTCGGAAACGAAGCGAGCTATGGCAAAATGTTAAGATATCTTTTTTGTAGAGAATTAAGTTTCCTACTTTTTATGTTCTATCATATTTTTTGATCAGATGCGTAGTTCTCGAGATATATCAAGATATTTAAAAGTTCCGAAGCTGCACCAACATAATAGAGGTACAGAAACACCGTGGCCCCTTTCTTTGAGATAACTCTGTACTATTGCGAGCTGCAAATGCCACTTCCAGCTTAGCTGTGCCGAAGAAGAACAACAAGAAGAAGAAATATTTCGAAATATGTCCGTCAGGCCCCTTCCCTTGGGATAAATCTGCAAATATCTCGGAAACGAAGCGAGCTACGGCAAAATGTTAAGAGACCTTTTTTGTAGAGAATTAAGTTTCCTATTTTTTATGTTCTATGATATTTTTTGATCAGATGCGTAGTTCTCGAGATATATCAAGATATTTAAAAGTTCCGAAGCCGCACCAACATAATAGAGATACAGAAACACCGTGGCCCCTTTCTTTGAGATAACTCTGCACTATTGCGACCTGCAAATGCCACTTCCAGCTTAGCTGTGCAGAAGAAGATCAACAAGAAGAAGAAATATCTCGAAATATGTCCGTCAGGCCCCTTCCCTTGAGATACATCTGCACATATCTCGGAAACGAAGCGAGCTATGGCAAAATGTTAAGAGACCTTTTTTGTAGAGAATTAAGTTTCCTACTTTTTATGTTATATGATACTTTTTGATCAGATGCGTAGTTCTCGAGATATATCAAGATATTTAAAAGTTCCGAAGCCGCACCAACATAATAGAGATACAGAAACACCGTGGCCCCTTTCTTTGAGACAACTCTGCACTGATGCGAGCTGGAAATGCCACTTCCAGTTTAGCTGTGCAGAAGAAGAACAACAAGAAGAAGAAATATCTCGAAATATATCCGTCAGGCCCCTTCCCTTGAGATATATCTGCAAATATCTCGGAAACGAAACGAGCAATGGCAAAATCTTAAAAGACCTTTTTTGTAGAGAATTATGTTTCCTATAATTTATGTTCTATGATATTTTTTGATCAGAAGCGTAGTTTTCGAGATATATCGAGATATTTAAAAGTTCCGAAGCCGTACCAACATAATAGAGATACAGAAACACCGTGGCCCCTGTCTTTGAGATAACTCTGCACTATTGCGAGCTGCAAATGCCACTTCCAGCTTAGCTGTGCAGAAGAAGAACAACAAGAAGAAGAAATATCTCGAAATATGTCCGTCAGGCCCCTTCCCTCGAGATAAATCTGCAAATATCTCGGAAACGAAGCGAGCTATGGCAAAATGTTAAGAGACCTTTTTTGTAGAGAATTAAGTTTCCTACTTTTTAGGTTCGACGATATTTTTTGATCAGATGCGTAGTTCTCGAGATATATCCAGATATTTAAAAGTTCCGAAGCGGCACGAACATAATAGAGATACAGAAACACCGTGACCCCTTTCTTTGAGATAACTCTGCACTATTGCGACCTGCAAATGCCACTTCCAGCTTAGCTGTGCAGAAGAAGAACAACAAGAAGAAGAAATATCTCGAAATATGTCCGTCAGGCCCCTTCCCTTGAGATAAATCTGCAAATATCTCGGAAACCAAGCGAGCTATGGCAAAATGTTAAGAGACCTTTTTTGTAGATAATTAAGTTTCCTACTTTTTATGTTCTATGATATTTTTTGATCAGATGCGTAGTTCTCGAGATATATCAAGATATTTAAAAGTTCCGAAGCCGCACCAACATAATAGAGATACAGAAACACCGTGGCCCCTTTCTTTGAGATAACTCTGCACTAATGCGAGCTGCAAATGCCACTTCCAGCTTAGCTGTGCAGAAGAAGAACAACAAGAAGAAGAAATATCTCGAAATATGTCTGTCAGGCCCCTTCCCTCGAGATAAATCTGCAAATATCTCGGAAACGAAGCGTGCTATGGCAAAATCTTAAGAGACTTTTTTTGTAGAGAATTATGTTTCCTACAATTTATGTTCTATGATATTTTTTGATCAGAAGCGTAGTTTTCGAGATATATCGAGATATTTAAAAGTTCCGAAGCCGCACCAACATAATAGAGATACAGAAACACCGTGGCCCCTGTCTTTGAGATAACTCTGCACTATTGCGAGCTGCAAATGCCACTTCCAGCTTAGCTGTGCAGAAGAAGAACAACAAGAAGAAGAAATATCTCGAAATATGTCCGTCAGGCCCCTTCCCTCGAGATAAATCTGCAAATATCTCGGAAACGAAGCGAGCTATGGCAAAATGTTAAGAGACCTTTTTTGTAGATAATTAAGTTTTCTACTTTTTATGTTCTATGATATTTTTTGATCAGATGCGTAGTTCTCGAGATATATCAAGATATTTAAAAGTTCCGAAGCCGCACCAACATAATAGAGATACAGAAACACCGTGGTCCCTTTCTTTGAGATAACTCTGCACTAATGCGAGCTGCAAATGCCACTTCCGGCTTAGCTGTGCAGAAGAAGAACAACAAGAAGAAGAAATATCTCGAAATATGTCTGTCAGGCCCCTTCCCTCGAGATGAATCTGCAAATATCTCGGAAACGAAGCGTGCTATGGCAAAATGTTAAGAGACCTTTTTTGTAGAGAATTAAGTTTCCTACTTTTTATGTTCTATGATATTTTTTGATCAGATGCGTAGTTCTCGAGGTATATCAAGATATTTAAAAGTTCCGAAGCCGCACCAACATAATAGAGATACAGAAACACCGTGGCCCCTTTCTTTGAGATAACTCTGCACTATTGCGAGCTGCAAATACCACTTCCAGCTTAGCTGTGCAGAAGAAGAACAACAAGAAGAAGAAATATCTCGAAATATGTCCGTCAGGCCCCTTCCCTTGAGATAAATCGGCAAATATCTCGGAAACGAAGCGAGCGATGGCAAAATGTTAAGAGACCTTATTTGTAGAGAATTAAGTTTCCTACTTTTTATGTTCTATGATATTATTTGATCAGATGCGTAGTTCTCGAGATATATCAAGATATTTAAAAGTTCCGAAGCCGCACCAACATAATAGAGATACAGAAACACCGTGGCCCTTTTCTTTGAGATAACTCTGCACTATTGCGAGCTGCAAATGCCACTTCCAGCGTAGCTGTGCAGAAGAAGAACAACAAGAAGAAGAAATATCTCGAAATATGTCCGTCAGGCCCCTTCCCTTGAGATATATCCGCAAATATCTCGGAAACGAAACGAGCTATGGCAAAATGTTAAGAGACCTTTTCTGTAGAGAATTATGTTTCCTACAATTTATGTTCTATGATATTTTTTGATCAGAAGCGTAGTTTTCGAGATATATCGAGATATTTAAAAGATCCGAAGCGGCACCAACATAATAGACATACAGAAACACCGTGGCCCCTTTCTTTGAGATAACTCTGCACTAGTGCGAGCCGCTAATGCCGCTTCCAGCTTAGCTGTGCAGAAGAAGAACAACAAGAAGAAGAAATATCTCGAAATATGTCCGTCAAGCCCCTTCCCTTGAGATAAATCTGCAAATATCTCGGAAACGAAGCGAGCGATGGCAAAATGTTAAGATACCTTTTTTGTAGAGAATTAAGTTTCCTACTTTTTATGTTCTATGATATTTTTTGATCAGATGCGTAGTTCTCGAGATATATCAAGATATTTAAAAGTTCCGAAGCCGCACCAACATAATAGATATACAGAAACACCGTGGCCCCTTTCTTTGAGATAACTCTGCACTATTGCGAGCTGCAAATGCCACTTCCAGCTTAGCTGTGCAGAAGAAGAAGAACAAGAAGAAGAAATATCTCGAAATATGTCCGTCAGGCCCCTTCCCTTGAGATAAATCTGCAAATATCTCGGAAACGAAGCGAGCTATGGCAAAACGTTAAGAGACCTTTTTTGTAGAGAATTATGTTTCCTACAATTTATGTTCTATGATATTTTTTGATCAGAAGCGTAGTTTTCGAGATATATCGAGATATTTAAAAGTTCCGAAGCCGCACCAACATAATAGAGATACAGAAACACCGTGGCCCCTTTCTTTGAGATAACTCTGCACTATTGCGAGCTGCAAATGCCACTTCCAGCTTAGCTGTGCAGAAGAAGAACAACAAGAAGAAGAAGTATCTCGAAATATGTCCGTCAGGCCCCTTCCCTTGAGATAAATCTGCAAATATCTCGGAAACGAAGCGAGCTATGGCAAAATGTTAAGAGACCTTATTTGTAGAGAATTACGTTTCCTAATTTTTATGTTCTATGATATTATTTGATCAGATGCGTAGTTCTCGAGATATATCAAGATATTTAAAAGTTCCGAAGCCGCACCAACATAATAGAGATACAGAAACACCGTGGCCCCTTTCTTCGAGATAACTCTGCACTAGTGCGAGCCGCAAATGCCGCTTCCAGCATAGCTGTGCAGAAGAAGAACAACAAGAAGAAGAAATATCTCGAAATATGTCCGTCAGGCCCCTTCCCTTGAGATAAATCTGCAAATATCTCGGAAACGAAGCGAGCTATGGCAAAATGTTAAGATATCTTTTTTGTAGAGAATTAAGTTTCCTACTTTTTATGTTCTATGATATTTTTTGATCAGATGCGTAGTTCTCGAGATATATCAAGATATTAAAAAGTTCCGAAGCTGCACCAACATAATAGAGATACAGAAACACCGTGGCCCCTTTCTTTGAGACAACTCTGCACTATTGCGCGCTGCAAATGCCACTTCCAGCTTAGCTGTGCAGAAGAAGAACAACAAGAAGAAGGAATATCTCGAAATATGTCCGTCAGGCCCCTTCCCTTGAGATAAATCTGCAAATATCTCGGAAACGAAGCGAGCTATGGCAAAATGTTAAGAGACCTTTTTTGTAGAGAATTAAGTTTCTTATTTTTTATGTTCTATGATATTTTTTCATCAGATGCGTAGTTCTCGAGATATATCCAGATAT